>NW_022106189.1:23974886-23976445 GCF_000313985.2 Echinops telfairi | reverse complement strand
TTCTTTGGGTGGTTCATGATATTTTTAATATTCTTTGCCAGCACGGTCATTCAGAAGCATTGATTTTTCTTTAGTCTTCTTTATACAGTGTCCAATGTCCAATGCACATGAAGCTGAGGCAGTTGGAAATACCACGGCTTGGACCAGGCACACTTTTATCCTTTGAGTAACAACATTGCTTTTCGTCTCTTTAAAGAGGTCTTGTGCAGCAGATTTACCCCATGCAATACACCATTTGATTTCTTGACTGCTTCTTCCAAGAACATTGGTTGTGGACCTAAGCAACATGAAATCCTTGAAAACTACCATCTTTGTTCCATTTATTAGGATGTTACCTATTGGAGTTGTGAAAATGTATGTCATATTTACATTCAATTGTAATTCATTCTGAAGGCTGCGATCCTTGACGTTCCTGAGTCTGGCTCTTGGATCTGTCTCTCCTGCCACTCCCAGGAGCCATCAGCAAACAACTGATGGTGGATTTACTTGGCTGTCATCAGACCACTGCATGCACCAGTCAGTGCCCTCCACTGTCTCTGCTTTATCATCTTGCTTCCTATTCATCAGCAAGTGCTTCAAGTCCTCTTCACTTTCAGCAGCTTGATGACACCTCCCTGGTGTCCTAGCCCTACTGTATAAGAGAGAGACTAAACAGAGTTGAATCCTCTCTGACCCTTTGCTTTCTGCTGGAGTTTGATCTTGAGTCTCATTCTTGGATCTGACTCTCCTGCCACTCCCAGGAGTTATCAGCAATTGATGGTGGATTCACTTGGCTGACTTCAGACCACTTCATGCACCAGTCTATGCCCTCCACTATCTCTGCTTCATCATCTTGCTTACTATTCATCAGCTTCCATGAGGCAGGAAAAATCTGACTTGAACTGGGATGGACTTGGCGATTTCTACAACTGTGTAAGCCATTTCTGGATATAAATTGCTTTCTATATACAAATACATATAAATATCACTGATTTTGTTTCTGTAAAGAACCCAACATGAACATCACTCTTCTCAAGAATATCCATAGATTGTTATGATACACACCTTCGAATATCTTTGCATAGTCAATGAAATACAAGTACCTATATCCTCGTGTATAAGCCGAGTTTTTCTGCACATTTTTACGCAGTCTTTGTGGTAAAATTAGGTGCCTTGGCTGATATTTGGGTCGGCTTATACTTGAGTGTATATGGTAAACATCTGGCTGAGATTATCTATATTCAGCCCCAATCCAGTCATGATATCCATTGTTCATGTCCTTTGCTGAATCCAGCCTGAGCTTCTTGTAACTCCCTATCACTGTACTGCTGCAACCATTGTAGAGTCGACCAGCAGGACATGGATGTAGTAAAGCCTGTGGTAGTAATGCCTTTGGGACCCTCATTTGCTGATGGGATATGATGACTCAAATTGGGAAGAAACAGTTACAACATCAACTAATAATTGGAACTTTGAATATAATAAGTATGAATGTAGGAACACTGGAAGTCCTTAAAAATGAAATAGAATGCATAAAGATCTTTTCATAGGTCTTAGCATGCTGAAATGGACTGGTATTT
>NW_022106189.1:23970338-23973872 GCF_000313985.2 Echinops telfairi | reverse complement strand
TATGAGCCATACACACAGATGAGGTTGAAGAAATGTTTCCAAGAATGGGATCACATATTTGACAAATGTATTAAGTGTAATGGAGAATATTTTGAAGGTGATAAGGTTGTTTTATAAAAACATTTAATAATACATAGCTTTGAAAAACATCCATTTGGTGGGGCTACCCCCTCATATTCAAATTTATGACAACGACAACAATTAGTGATACATAAATTGAAGAATTATACCAAGTCTTCAGTCTGAAATAGGCAATCAAGATGCAGCCATAATTATTGATGATTGGAATGCAAAAGTTGAAAACAAAGAGAAAGGAATAGTAGTTGGAAAATATTTTCTAGGTGATAGAAATGAAGCTGGAGATTCCCTGATAGAATTTTCCAAAACCAATGACGACTCCATTGCAAATACCATTTTTCAACAACGCAAAACATGTGGACTTCCCAGGTGGACTACACAGAAATTAAACTGACTACATCTATGGAAAGAGACAATGGAGAATAAAAATATATATTCTATATGTATACCTTGGTCAAACAGAACACCAGAAAGACAGCCTGTATTATTATATTCTTCTTGTTGGTACCTTCAAACAAACTTCTCTTTATTCCTTTAACAGTAGTTAGTAAATAAACTCACCTTTTCCAGGGTAAGCACCCTCATTAAGGTTAATAATGGGAATGGGACTTTAGAATACTAAGTTGTGCTCATGGGGAACATTGTACACAGACCAAGAAGAAGTCTTCCCAACAGAATGGGGGATACTGTGAGCTTTATGAGTAAAAAAGATGTACATAAGAGTAGGATATGTTCACAGCAACTATTCTGTCAGTATGTTAAGTAAACAATAGGAGAAGCTGAACCAAATGAAGAAGAGCCAGTTGATTAGAATTGGAGGAAGACCAGTGAACTATTTGCAATATGCAGATGATACAACCTGGCTGACTGATCATGAAGAAGACGTGATGCAGTCTTTGATGAAGATCAAATAGTGCAACCCTTTGTATGGATCGCAACTCAATGTACCAAAGCCAAAATTTTTCAAAAATGGACCAATAGACAGTATCATAATAAATGGAAAACAGATTGGAGTTGTCACAGTTGTCATATTTTACTTAGATCCAGAATCAATGCTCATGAAAACAGCAGCCAAGAATTTTAAAAAAATACTTTGCAGTGGACAAATCTGCTGCACGAAACCTCAATAATTAAAGGACAAAGATGTCATTCTGAAGATTGGGGTGATTCTGAACCAGTCATGGTAGTTTTAATTCTCTGATATGCGTGTGAAAAGTAGACGATGAATAAGGTAGGCCAAAGAAGAATGGATACATTTAAATTATGGTGCTGATGAAAAATATTGAAATTATCATGGACTGCCAAGAGAACATACAAATCTGTCTTGGAGGAAATACAGCCAGGTGTCCCTAAGAAGTTAAGATGAAAAGGTTTCATTTCACATACTTTGGACAAGTTATCAGGAAAGATCAATGCCTGGGAAAGGATATTATGAGCTGTATTGATATAGTAGCTAAAACAATGGGCTCATACATTACAAGAACTATAAAGATAGTGAACATCTGGGCAGTGTTTGGTTCTGATTCACAATAAGTGTACTGAGCCAGAACTCACTCAGTGATGTCTACCAATCACCATCAGCTATCTTCCAGGTGGATTACCTAGTGAGTAAGTAAGTAAGAACTTACTTTAACTTGTTTACTCATATGCAGTGAACAATTTCACAAGGGTTTCACCATATATTTGACAAAGTTTTAAAAAAGTTTAACTGTACACAACAGATTAATAAATAACCACAAACAATCCCATTCTTGTTGGGTACTCTGCCACTGTCAACAATTATAAATTTGAAAATAGGCTTTTGATGCTGCAGGACAGTGCTGTGAGATTGGGAAAGAGACAGTTACCAATCATATGTAGAAGTAGAATCTTTGATGTGGTGAAAAATGTAAAATCACTTATTACAGATTAGTGGAAAACACAAATGAACCCCCTCTTACCATGCTTACTGGTAACCCAACATTGCCTATGTTAGTTCCCTGGATTTTCTATAACAGATTTTCACAAACTGGGTAATTTAAGATATCAGAACTTTTTTATCTCAGAATTGTGGAAGGCCAGAATTTAAGGGAATGGTGGCTAGTTCAAAATGAGGTATGCATAAAAGCCACATTGGATTTCAAAAACTTCGTGCAAAATCACAAATGTAAGATATTTCACTAATATTTTTTAGATGGATTATATTTTGAAATGCTAGCCTTTCAATACACTGGATTCAATAAAATAATTTATCCAAATTAATTTATATGTCTCTGTATACCTCTTTTAATGTGACTTTGAAAACTTAAAACCATACATGTAGCTCTTATTATATTTCTATGAACCATCACTGTTTCAGATTTTCCATTTATTTGAAATAGTTCATAATTAAAATATTTACAATCAAATCAACATCTGGTTAATACTTTTAACTCCACTTATTAGATCAATGAGTTCATTGTAAAGGTCAATATAGAGAAATTCTAACAATTCACGCACAATTTTCCAGAATATGAAGTAGCTACATTACAGAGAAGTAGAGTGATAAATGATATATTTTACTTCTTTCTGCTTTAAAGAGAGAATGAAGCTGAAATTGTGCAATACGATGTCATCTCTATTCCATGTTCCTGTAGTGGAAATCTGCTCATTAACTGAGTTTTTAATTATTTTCATTAATATATCTCCTTGACTTCCTTTAACCTTTTTGATACTCATTACTGACTGTTTTGAAGCTTGAAGCCTAAGTATTTTAGCTTTGGGTCCAAATCATGCATGAGACAGTTCATAGTTCCAGGAAATTACAATAGTTATCATCCAATCTTTTTGCAATAAGTCTTAAGTATTTTGCTTATGTTAATGTTTTATTAGTATAAGAAGCAAACAATATTGCATTTTCCTTAGTATGTCCTTAATCTCTCACATCCTAATGAAATGGAAATAATGTATTATTGAAAATTCTATTTTGAGGATACAAAAAGTAATCTAAAGAAGCCATGTTCATAAGTCAACAATAGAAAGATATAATTAACACTTTATAATACACATTACTGTTAAACCAATGCATGGATGTTTTTATTATTGTAAAATGTAACATGTTGTTATAGATTATTGTATACTTTTCCTTACCAGAGTAGAATGTCCTTATTGCAGTAATCCAGCCTACTTGTAATTTATTCACATATTTCCTTATGTAAAGCCTTTAATTTTCTATGATGCATATGGAATTGAAAAGTATAACTGATTTGAACAAGGTTATGCAAATTCATGTCTTCTTCTTTCAATACTTTTAAGAGAAAGTCAACCAATGTTCCTTTCCTTTTACGGTGGTGTGTCAGTCTGGGTACTTTAGAGAAACAAATCCACAGAAACTCATACACATAAGAGAGAGTTTTATATAAAAGGTAAATGCACATCAAGAAAACATCCCAACCCAGTGCTGTCCAAGCCCACAAGTTCAACATTAGCCCATATGTC
>NW_022106189.1:23953152-23970121 GCF_000313985.2 Echinops telfairi | reverse complement strand
TAAATTTTAACTATCTCAGGTGGGAAGCTACAAGTAAATCTTTACCTATTTTTATCAAGCAAGTAGTCATTTGTTCCTAATGTATTCATCAAATTCACATCAAGTTATGGAAAACAGCTAGATAGATCAACCTTCCCCACTCATCTCTATCAGTTTGTTATACTCTCCTGTCTCGTATGTGACTGTGGCCCAGGGTACCACACGAGGAGTCTTTCAAAGACCCACAGAGAAGGAGATTCAGCAGAGCTTCCGGACTAAACCAGACCAGGAAGAAGTACTTGATCATTGAAATCTGAGAAAGCTGGCCATTGAAAAGTGGATGCATATTTGCAGAACACTCTAACCTAGTACTGGGAGATGACCCTCTCAAGTGGGAAAGGAGTCAGCATTCAAACGTGAAAGAGCTGCCTGCTCAAACAGAGGCGACCTTCCGGATGTAGATGGAACAGTGCCTAACTTTGCTGATGAGGCATGACTGAACGTTAAAATAGACAGCTGAAAATATTCATTACTCAACAGGATATGGGATATATGAAGTCTGAATCCAAAAATCTGGATGTTGTTAAAACTGAAATGAATTGCATCAAGATAGATATCCTAAGGATGACTGAGCTGAAGTGGACTGCTATTAGCCATATTAAATTGGAATAATGATATGATCTGTTCTGTCAAGAGTGTTGTATGGAAAAGAAATAGCATCACATTAGTCATCAAAAAGGACATTTCAAGATCTACAATGGAGAGTAGTGAAATTTCTTAATATGTCTCTTTATCTTTTGACAAATAATTAGGTGAACATAGAGTATGCATAACACTAGTAGTATGGATTGGCCCATTTTAGTTGCCACTCCCCTGGCTATACAGATGAACTGTATTGGCAAGAAGAGAAAGAACCACCAGGATCATCAGATGTGGAGTACATTGGAGATCTTTGTGTGAAGGGACAGACCAGAGGCACTGGAGTCCAAGACAAAGAGACCATGAGACAAAACAGAGAAGCAGTTCCAATTCTATGAAAATTTGAGGCTGACGCCAAAAGATCAAGTAGCTGAGAGGCTATGGACTAGAGAGAGATTTGGCTATTGGTTGAGGTGTTGCTGTGGCCCAATGACTGTATCCTTACTCTTTACTAATCCTAGCTTGGGGTCACCTGTTCAGGTCCCTAATAAGCCCCCTTACTAGTGAGTATTGCCAGTGCATTTGGTGTGGCCACTGCAATGAGCAATCAAACCCAGCAGGGAAGTAGAGTGCCGCGAAAGGAAGAGTTGGTGTCAGAATAGGGCAAGAGGGTAGAGGCCTGTGTAACTCCAGCTTCTTGGCAATAGGGAAGACAGAGGCCAGCAGATATGTCTCCTCCATACAGTTTTCAAAACCCTGAAGCACAATACTGTCAATGAAAATATAGCATCCATGGGCCTACAAGGAGTCCTAGCGAATATGACTAAAATTCAAGTGTACTCACAAACAACCAATATTAAATATGAAGAAATTAAAGATGAATTATCAACATCTGTAGTCAGAAATTGCTTAAACATGCAATCACAGCTCATTAATAATTGCTGAGCAAATATTCTGAGAAGCTAGACTATGCGAAGAACAACACAGTATCTGTTTTCAAAGGAAGACTCATTAACAAGCTGCAATAGGCAGATAACACATATCAGCTTGCTAAAAGCTAAGGTGCCTAGAAGTGCTTACTTATGACGATCAATGATGACATCTGTCATCTTTGGATAGAGGATACCTTGCTAGAAAGAAAATCAAAGTTTTCATAATTGGACTGATAAGGGACATCATGACCAATGAAAAAAAAGTTTGAAGTCGTCAGGGCTTTTATTTTACTTGGCTCCACACTCAGTGACCGTGAGAGCAGCAGCCAAGACATTCAGTTATGGATTGGATTGGGCAAACGTGCTGCCAGCGAGCTCGTTATAATATTAAAGAGCAAAGATACCACTTTGAAGACGAGGTGCTTCTGACCCAAGTCATGGGTTTTCATGACCTCATGTGCATGTCAAAGCTGGGCAACGGAAAAGGAATTGATGCTTGTGAACTCTGGTTTTGACAAAGTATAGTTCATATACTATAGGCTGCCCAAACCAGAAAACAAACTCAGTACCATCGAGTTGATTCTAACTTACAGGAGAGGTAGAACTTCCCCTGTGAGTTTCTGCGACTAACTCTTTACTGGAAGAGAAAGTCTCATCTTTCTCTCTCAAAGCCACTAGTGGTTTTGAACTGCTGATGTCCAACACACCACCCGGACTCCTATGGACTGCCAGAAGAGAGAATAAATTTAGCTTCGAATAAGTGCAGCCAGAATACTATGTAGAAGTGAGTATGGCAAGACTTTATCTCATGTACTTTGGACGTGTCATGGGGAGGGACAAGTTCCAGCTATAGGACATCACGCTTGGCAAAGCAGAGGGTCAGTGAACGGGAAGAGTACCCTCAATGAGATGAACTGACATAGTGACTGCAACTATGGTCGCAAACATGACAGCGATTGTGAGGATGGATGGCACAAAACCGGGAAATCTTTGACTCTTTATACACCGGGCAATTTTAAGCCGGACCTGACTTCATGACATCTAGCAACAATATATTTCCATTAATGAATCTGTGTGGGGATATCAATTAAATTACTTTCTAGTCAAATAAATACCTGTCTTTTGACATTAAAAACACCCAATAATTTATCACAGTCTGCCAACAATTTATTTAATTGGATTGTAGAAGCATAAAATATTAATGCAGGGTATAATGAACAAATAATTTGTTGTCATTTTTAATTGCTCATTGACTATTTGGGAAGGAGGTTTTCAAGAGAGTTATTTTGTAGAATTATTGTCTTTGAATATTTCAGCACTCGATGTCTTATTTATTTTTGTTCTTTCTTTTTTTAAAAAACGTTTGTCTACCAATTTGATCTTGTCTACCAGTCAGGTAAAATGTACTATGGAATTACAGAAATCAACAAAGATAATAATTAAAAAAAAAAAACTGATTTTGGGGGCCCGTATCTAGGGTCTCCTGCATGGTAGTTCTGACACTGAGATTGTATTTAATTTAAGCCTCAAATGCCACTGGACAAGGAGATATTGCAAACATTAGAAATCAAAATATAATGCACCTAAATAACCCAGCACACATTAAGCATTCATTCAGAGATTTTTGTTACTGAAGCAGTATTGTTGAATTATCTAGGAAAATTTTTTTCAAGCATGTTCCCCCCAAACATAAACTCTTGCTTGTTTTTCATGGTCCCAAGAATTCAGCAAAATTAAGTTAGTTACTTGATATGGCCCTTGTAGCTAAAATTCCTTTCACTGTAAATCTCTTTGTGATGTGCTATACATTCTAGTCTCTATGTCTGCATATATAATCCCATTTTGAAGGAAGTGCTCAGTAGGCTGCGTCTTTAAACTCCATTTAATAGAGGTGAGATTTAAGTCATCATTCTTTGTTTTCCTTGGGGGTATGATCTGCGGAAAGACAAAAGCCACGTCTCAAAGTCATTCCTTTGGGGAAAAGAACCATCTCAGAAGCATGCACGCACACTCCCACAAGATCACCAGAAGTGGAGGATATTCGAGGAATCTCTCTCTGAAGTGACAGATGCCAAGACTAGAGGCACCGGAAACTACAGCACAGAGACCATGGGACAGTGCAAAGGAGCCAGGCAAAACCCAGGGGCAAAGTCAAGGAAACCATAAGACAGAACAGAGGAGCAGTGCCAAGCCTATGGGGCTGTCAAGCAGAGGAGCAGGCTGGCACCTTGGCCCACATAGGTAAAAGCTAAGAAAGAGTGTGGCTAAGAGACTGAGGCCTGGAGAGACTCGGCTTCTGGCAGAGAAGCGGCATTGCATACTTACATTTAGTAATCCTGCCTCATGGTAACCTTTTGCTTCCCTGGTAACCCATTGCCACCATCAGGTCAATTATGACTTCTAGTGACCCTTTAGGACAGACTAGAACTGACCCTTTGAGCTTCCAAGTGTAACTCCCCACCAGATTAGAAAACTCCATGTTTCTCACCTGAGGGAATGGTGGTTTTGAACTGCATAGTCCACTAAACCACTAGGGCTCCTTAACATCCCTAATAAACCTGCAGCCTTTGGCATAGATTACAATTCAATATAAAGAAGACCCAAATCCTCACAACTGGACAAATAGGTAACACCATGATAAATGGAGAAAAGGTTGAAATTGTGAAGGATTTTTGGCTTGCTTCGATATACAATCAATGCTCATGGAAGCACCAGTCAAGAGATCAAAAGGCATACTGCATTAGGTCAATCTGCTGCACAAGACCTCTTAGACAACTGAAAAGCAGGGATATTACTTTGAGGACTTCAGTGTGCCTGATCCACATCATGGTATTTTTAATTACCTCACATGCACGTGAAAATTGGGAATGGAATAAAGAACTGAAAATAATCTGTGTGTTCAAATTGTGTCACTGGAGAAGAATATTGAAAGTATCAACCTATAGAGACAGCAAGTAGAATAAGGGGGCTGGAGGAATGAGCGTACAGTGGTGGTGGATGGTGGGGTGGGGTAAGAGGGAAAAGAGGTGAAGGAATCCATTTAGATAAAGAAAGGTTGGAAAATGATTGTGATAACAACTGTACAATTCTTTTGTGTGATTGAATGATTGTGGTAACAATTGTACAATTCTTTGATGTGATTGAAATATGGAATGGTATGTTATGTGTATTAAATCCCAACTAAGAAGAACAACAATCAAGGAAGCATCAAGGACTACTAAAAAGACAATTGATCTTTGCTGGAAGACGTATGGATAGAGTGCTCCTTAAAGACAAGGATGGTGAGTTTTTGTCTTACGTACTTTGGACATGTTGTCGGCAGAGACCAGTCTCTGGAGAAGGACATCCTGCTTGGTAAGGTAGAGGGGCAGCAGAGGAGAGGAAGGCCCTCCAGGAGAGGGACTGACCTGGGGGCTGCAACAATGGGGTCAAACATCAGAACAATTGTGAGGATGGCGCAGGACAAGACTTGCTCATTCTGCGGCTCACAAGGTTGCTGAGTCTGCACATAACAACTGAGTATTGTCTCTGAGTTCTTGGCTTTTGGTATCAGAAAAATGAAGAGTAGGGCCCGGTCTAACCTCTGCCTCCTGGCAATAGGGAAGCTAGAGGCAGTCAGAGATGGCATCCACACCATTTCCCAGGCTTCTTTAGGGTTCATATTAATTCTTAAAGACCTGTGGATGCAGGACCAGAAGTAGCATTGGCTTTATTTTTATTGTATTTTTCCCTTGGCTCTTATTTTATTTTTGTTTCTCGATCATGAGAAAAACACATTTCTAACTATCGGCGAGACCATGGTAGACCTTTAGAGTAAAACACTAAACCTCCTTCTAGGCTGTCATTTCTGTTGAGGCAGATCACCGTGGCTTTGTCCTGTGGAGTGGCTCAAGGGATTTGAACCACTAACTTTTCTTTTGCTGTTGAACCCTAAACTGTTGCATATAGTCTGATCTAGTATGCTGCTAAAAATAGAAAGAGAAGCTATCTTTTCAAAGATTTGCATATGCTCTATGAAAAATACACACTCAAAAATAATTTATGAGGACATTGACAAGCCATCAACTACAGAAAAATGGTAAACGGTCCTTTCATCAAAATGGAGCCTAACGTGAATTTGATACACTTCCCCTGCCATCCAACTGAATTCCATAATGACCCAGAAGACAGAGTAGACCTTGTCCATAGAGATTCCAAAACTCTGAATCTTCCTGGGGGGGTCGAAAGCCTTATTTTTCTCCCATGGAGTGGCTGGTGGGGTCCAACTACCAGCCTTATAATTGGCAACCCAACACTTAGACCACTCTGTCACCTGGCCTCCTTGAATTGGGTATTCACTTTATTGAATTCCTTAACTACCTTTCAAATAACAACCTGTTATTACTTAGCCTTCTTTTCACTAGCTTGGGAAGATGTATTTAATATCCACCCCATTTTTCTCTAAACTTAATAATGATCACAGTTTCAACACAAAGTTAAGGACCAGTTATATGGTAGAAATAATGGCACATGTTTTGGTTAAATTGGTTTGGTGCTACAAGTCTTGCCAGATGATGTTTGTATTCCTCATGACCACACAGATAAATTCACAGGTGATTGCAGTGTGGTGAAATAATGATATAGAAATAAGTGTAGAGCAGGTGGAAACTAATAGAATGGGCATGGAGACCAGCTTTAAGGAATTAATGAAGCCCCTCAAGAAAGAGCCATCCAACCCAAATTCAGAAACCCTGGGAAATAGCAGATGTACGGAAAATAGCAGATGTAAGGACTGAGGGATTAAAAAAAAGGTAACTTTGGAAAAACTCTATGGAATTGAATAATAATATGCATTGTTAGCAGCCATCAAGTGAGTTCCCAATTCTTAGCAATACTATGGGAAACAGAAGGAATGTGCCCCGTCTTGTGCCATTCCTATGACAGGTTGTGGATCAGACCTTCGCGATTCATTGGGTCTTCATTAGATGGTTTTCCAAACTTTTCTATCTGGTCCATCTTAGTGGAGAATCACCAACAAAACCTGTTCAGGAACCTGTTCTCGTTGTTAGGTGTCACCAAGTTGGTTCCAACAGAACCCTGCCTGTTCTGTGCCACCCGAACAATCCTTCCGATGTTTGAGCCAGGAGAGTTGTAGACCCTGTGATCTAGCAACATTATAGCAAGAAGTAAATCCCCAGGACAGACAGGTGGTGGTTACGCAAGCAGGCCCCTGGTAGGGAATAGTGCATGGATCTCAGACACAAATCCAATCACTGAAGCCCCAGTTTCTCATTCAATCATATACCGTAGGGTCACTGAACTCAGGGGGAAATGTGGCCAAAAAATTAGATCATACCTAGATCAGAGAAGATGTTGCAAGTCCTTTTAAGAACTGTTTCTTAAGCTAGTGCTATGTAATGTGAAGGTTTCAGAAAGGACTGTGGTACAGTATGAGAAAGATCTACTGTACCAAAGTTATTGCCTTGAGGGAAAAGGCTGTGAAAGAAACCAATGAGAAACGTGTAAAGAGACAGGTTGCAATAATTCCATAAAAAACACTGATGGAATAATATGAAGATGCTGGAGACACTGAAATAATAATAATAAAGGCAGAGTAACTGGCCAGAGCCTCTTCATGATTCTTTCGACATTCAAACATTCAATTGAACAAATTGATCAGTTCACTAGAGGGGTAAGGTGGTGCAATCAGTAGGAATTGAATGTTCAGACGGGAGTGAAGGTACCAGGTCCATCAAGCCTGCGTTTAGACAGATGGTTAGTGGCGATTCAGGACAACACATTTCCCCACTAGTCACTATTGAACAAAATGCATAGTTATGAAAGCAAGTCTCTGTCTCAAGGAACCTTCCCAGGAAGCATTTATAATGCTTGCGATGTGTGTCACAGCTACAAATGAAGAGAGGTGGTTAGATCATGCATTTGAGTTAGACATAATTTGGCTTTATCATCTTGACAGATCTATATTTGCAACTATCATTGCATTATATCAAAGGCCAAAAAACAGTGTATAATGTTCACATAGAAAATCAGAGACACACACAGGCACTTACACACACACACACACATAATTCTGGTTCTGATGTCTGCTATATACTACTGGATAGCAGGTGTTCAATCAAAATTGTTAATATACTTTCAGTGGGTTTCATAGCCTTTAAAAACAGGTAATTAGAATTATACACAGATACTTTAAAACCATGAATAATTCATTTCCTTCACATCAATAAAATAATCATTGAATATTTTTGTTCTTAGCTTTCTAGTGCAATAAAATTGCTCATGTTGTGGTCTTATCGTAGGATTGAACTTTTGAAATATTTCAAATTAAAATGATCCTTAAAGGACAGGAGGTTTCTCATGGATTGAAATCCTCTGGAAGCTTCACTTTCTTGTGCGTGTTTTCCTATACAAGTATTTCAGGATTTGGTATTTAAAAAGAATTTTAAAGCAATTCATGTCTTATATATAATGTATTATCAATTCTAATGAGCTCTTTTCAGTGTTAATTAGATATTTCTTACCCAAAACATTTGTCTACATGTTATACATATATATTTAAAAGTATATACCTGTAGCATTTAAAACAAAGAACATGAAAAGTGATGATTGTTTTTGTTATGCTTAAGGAAATTTAGGATGAGATATTTTCAGAAGCAGGTTGAAAGCAAATACTGGCTTTGTATCAGTGATTACAAAATATAAACTTTATAGACTTTAAAATGATAGACTTTAAAATTCCTGCTTAAGAATTTATTTTATCTGATTATGAATTGGTTCTATAAAATAGAACATACCAGATGGCCACTCTCTGAATTTTCAAAATAAATAGCTTTTTCTCGTTGTTGAATAATCTGAGAGAACATGCCAGCAATAGATCTCATAGCAATCTTATAACAATTAACTTTAAAATGTATAACAATAAAGTCAAAGATTATATTTCTTATTGATTTGTTTACATGTCAAAAATCATCATTTTAAAGCAGTTTAATAAACATATTTCAGTAAAAATGATTGCTTATCCACATAAGGCAATTGCTATCTGCCAGATAATGCAATAAGAGCACATTATATACTTGGAAATAAAAGCTTTAAGGAATGTGTTATCAGTATTGACATTTATAACAGGAATTTTTCTATTAATTAAACAGCCGAAACAAAGCAAAGCAAAACTACATAAAAAGCATGTGCATGCTCACACACACATGAGCACACAGGCAGTCTCCTCTGTGTGTGTTGGTGTTTGTGTCTAATTCATGGTACATTGCTAAGGCTAGGGGATATTGGGAAAAAAATCAATGATCAAATGCCTAAATATGCAAATTTAGAAACTTACTACTAAGAAATACAGAACATCTATTTTTAAATTGCAAAATCCAAATACCTTGCAACAGCAAGTGATATCAAGCTAAATTATAAAACAGGAAGGAATGTCTTTATGCAAACTGAACATCACAGCTCATTTCAAATTCACCTGTGTTTACTGAATCCAGCAGTGTACAGAGTTATCATTTGGAAATTCCTCCTCAAACTGACATTAATGGGATATTTAATAATATTGAACATCCCTGGCTGATGTACATGGCTCTATATGTCTTTTCTGTTTCAAGCAAGAAGAAGAGACACCTGGATTTGTGAGGCAAGCGAAATATTCATACAACATATGAATTTACAGTAATTTACTGATCACCATGTTTTCTTTCTAGTGTTGATATGTTGTTGACTATTCCCGACTCATATGAAATTTTGCCTACAGTATTTTACATTTTTTGAGGTTTTTTGGAAATGAGAGATTTGTTTTCCAGGCCACTTTTGGTATGAATTCACTCGTGCGCATGATCTGTGTTCATAGTTTCATCCAGAACTCTTCCACACAGTCACGGATGCTAGGGAGTCGGCATTTGATTCTCTTGTCACAGTTGGATTCTCCGGATAAAGATCAGCTAGCTCTCATTATCATCCTCTAATCCCACATCTCTATTGTGCTCCTGTGGTTCCTCAGAGACGTTTATTTTCCATTAGCTGTGACCCTTTTCCAATTAAAAATACTTGAAAAAGTCCTTGTTGGCCATTTGTTTTGAACTATGTTTAGAGATGGTTAGTAATGTCGATTTTCTCTTAGCCCTAAGTTCATGGAGAAGAAACTCTCAGGGATTTCAATGAAATGGGCTGTCTTATAATGAAGAAAGGTGAATACGAACTTAGAGACCCTGTGATTATTGACACGGGGGAGTGAATCAAACAGATTTACCAAAGTTCCACGTCTGGATGTTTAATGAGAATTAAATAATTGAGGAGATGATAGTTGTCAAGTTAGTCTTGGCTTTGGAATCAAGCATAAGAGGAGGTGGCAGGTTTTATTTTCCAAAAATATCTGCAAAATAATCTCTGATACCACATGTGCTTCCAGAACCTTTTCATGCTGTTTCATGTGGTGAAGCTTATTTGCTTTCTCCAGAACTTGGGACACATTTTAATACTCATAGAGTATAATATGACTGTGAAATGTCATGTCTCAGAAATGACACTGGGTGACATCTCAGACAAGTTTATTCAAAATACCAGCATCTCCACCTGACTCTCCCTCTGATAAGCCCATTAAAAATCCAGTTATCACTATGAACAAGGTCAGGCTACATGGGAAGGCTACAAGCAAGCGTTCAGAATGATGGACCCAGCGAAAGTCCCAAACCACCACCAGCAGGAAGTGTGAATGCATAAGGCTTCCCGTGATTCTAACCTGCAGTCATTGGGCCACTCCATCCAGTCTTTCCATTTTCCAATCTTCTAGTTGAGGCTGCAGGTGAGCAGAGACACGTCATCCCTACTGCACCTATCAAACTTTCAGTTCTAACTGATTCAGGAGCAAAATAAATGGCTGTTTTGTGGTGGCAAGTTGCGAGGGAAATCTGTTGTGCAGCAATAGATACTTATAGCAAACCAAAAGATAGAGATGAGAGACTTGCCTCTCTAGTATTCATGGACAAATTAGAAATGGTTTATGAAACAGACCAGGATGTCTTAATCTGTTCCAGTATACTTTGGAAGAAAGGTACCCTCATCAGAATTGAGGTGCCCTAATGCAAAGGACCAGGATGGCCCTTGAGATGTTAGAGTGAGTGCATTTAAGGATGTCTCCAGCAGTTCTTTTCCATAGTGAAATAATAAATATCCAAGGGCCTATAAATAAATTATTGAATAAATAAATAAATAAATGAGAAAAGAGACCAGTATCCCATGCAGAAAATTTTCATGGAATTTATGTTGATATATAAAAGTCCTCAAGTAGATATAGCTTAACTTCTTAATCACTAAACGTGAGCTGCATATAGTGGCTTTCTTTCAAAATAGACAGTATGGAAAGGAGGGAAACCGAGTAGCTGGACAGTAGAGAAACCTAGCATACACTACCTCATCCCGATGGCCAATGCTAACAGCAACAGTGAGAAGCCACGCTAACAAACAGAGAGCAGAGAGGAACTAGCTGATTCCCCACCAGAAAGAAGAAGCAGGAGTGCAGGGTGTCCTTGAACTGAGGAGTCCTGCACAGGAAAACTCCTGGAATCAGGGAAATGCCAAGATCAAGGTTGATGCTAAGACACGTGAAGATCTCTAAGAGATGACAAAATTGTTGTTGCTATGTGCCGTCCAGTGGGTTCTGAGTCACAATGACCCTGTATATAGAAGAACAAAATACCAACAAGTCCTCACAGTTGTTCTTATGTTGGAGTGTCCAGAGCCCCCTTCTCTGTCACTGTCCCTCCACTTTACCGAGCACTTTATTCTGCCCCCGAGTCTGGTCTCTGCTGACATGTCCGAAGTACACGAGACAAAGTCTTTCCATCCTTGTCTCTAAGGAATGTTCTGGCTGTACTTGGGGAAGTCCATGGTACTTTGAATATTCTTCACCAGCATCCTAGTTCACATTCATCAATTTTCTTCCATTTTCCTTATTCAATATCAAAAATGCATAGCAGGCAATAGAATATACTATGACTTGAGTCAGGCATACCTTAGTCCTCAAAGTAACATTATCACTTTTCAACACTTTAAGGAGGTCTTGTGCAGCAGATTTATCGAACGCAATATGTCATTTGATCTCTTCACTGCCGCTGTCAAAAGCATTGATTGTGTATTTAAGCAAGATAAAATCCTGGAAATTTAGATCTCTTTTCCATTTATTATGATGTTACCTAACAGTGCAGTTGTAAGGATTTTCACTTTCTTTACATGAAGCTATAATCCATATTGAAGGCTGCACTCCTTGATCTTCATGTACAAGTGCCTGCCTCCCATTCTGATGCGGCATTCTTCGTCATGCAATTCAGCTTCTCTGATTATTTGCTTAGCATGCAGATCAAATAATTATAGTGAGCGGATACAACCCTGATGCACGCCTTTACCGATGTTACACCACATAGTAGCCCCTTGTTCTGTTCTCACGACTGCTCTTGATGTTATGCACAAGTTCTGCGTGAGCACAACGCAGCATGCTGGAATTCCCATTCATCTCACGACGATCCAGAGTTTGTAAGAGCCCGTGCAGTCCAATGCTTTTGCACAGTCAAAGAAACACAAGTAAACATCTTTCTGCTATTCTCTGATTTCAGCCAAGATCCATCTAACATCCGCAATGATACCCCCTGTCCCACATCCTTTTCTGCCTGCTCCCGGGCCATATACAGCTGCAACCATTTTTCAAAGATCTTCAGCAAAAATGTACTTGCCTGTATTACATTTTTTGTATTAATGATGTTGTTCTACTATTTGAGCATTCTGTTGGATCACCCCTCTCTGGAATAGGTACAAAGTTGGATCTCTTCCAGTCAATTGGCCAAGGAGCTGAATGCCAGATCTACAAATGCTGAAAGGAGACAAGGACCTTTCCCAGAACCCTCAGGGGCTGGAAGACCTTCCCCCAAAGCTGTCACTTTGAAATTGAATGTCTAACCTCTAAACTGTGCTGTTGAGTTGGTTTGGAGTGATAGGTATAACACAGCAAAGCACTCTCTTCACAATCATTGATTGATTCATGCAAGGTCATTAGAATGTGTCTGAGTTTCTATTTCCTGACTGAGAATCATCTCTTCCTGATTTTGAATATGTATGTCTTTCATCATTTCTGGAACTTAAATCCTTGCTATCTCAAAGTTCTATAGATCTTAAGCTACATTATATCACTCACTTGCTAAAGAAATACACAGCTGCTGATTGCAAGAAGAGCAAATAATGAAAAGAAGACCGAACCAGAAACAAGAATAGATAGCCAAGACATAGCTAACATCCACAATGATATTCCTCACTCCACATCATCTTCTGAATGCAGCTTGAATTTCTGGCAGCTTCTTGTTGACTTTTTTTTTTTAAACTTATCTTTGGCAAATTTTATTTACAAGTGATGCTAGTGATATGGTTTGATAATTTCTGCATGCTGGTGGGCCACCTTGCATTGAAACGAGTACAAATCATCTCTTTGAGTCAGTTGGGCAGGTAGCCCTCGCCCACATTTCTTATTAGCATATGGTTTCCGTGGCTGATTTATCAGAAGTGAGTGGTCTTTTCTTTCTTCCTGGTCTGGCTGAATCTGGAAATTCCTCTGAAACCTGACCTTCCTGCGTAACTCTTCTGATATTTGAAATAAAATGATGTGCTTTCCAGCATCACGGCACAGTCCAACAAACTGACAGAAGAGTGGTGGAAGCCTTTGGTACACGAGAGCTCAGCTAGAGCAGAGATGAGCCGAATAGTCAGTCCTGTCTGTGTGATCCCAGAGATTATGAATTTTCCATTGCACCACACGGCTTCTCGCTAAGATTTTGTAACAAAGATTTTATAAGGAGGAACTACAATCCATTTTAGAAAAAAAAAATACATTTGCAAAAGTGCAAATACATTTGGAAGATAGCAAGCAGATGTGAACTTATGATGACACGGTACTTTATTTATAGGCTAAAAAGAGAGAGGTGTGTTGTATCTTCTTAATTTCTCTTGAAATGTCAAACCTTCTCTGAAACCTTCATTTGGATAGGTCAGGATACAAATGCTTGGCATGATAGGGATTCAAGGAAGTTGTTTTTGAAGGACCACGAAATCATGTAGGAAAATATTAGACAACACATTTCATTTTTTAAATTTCATGTTATTCATTTCTTTTAGTTATGTAGATTAATTGGGTTTTTCACCTTTAATTTAACTTGATCTTAATTTGAACCACAAAATATTATAAGTTGGACAGATAGAAAATGAATGAATTATCAATAATTTCTAGAGGCTCAACTGTGCAATGCTTCACTTATTATTTCAACTGTCTATAGGGAAAGTTTACATCAGCTATGAGTATAAAACTAATGATAAATTAGCATAATGTTTCCAAATCAATGCAAAACTCCATGTATTTGGAAACATTCATGTGTGAGAAAAAATTAAGCCATAATTACATGATAGAGCTACAGCTAGATTGCTAATTACCAAAAAAATTTAAGTATATAATACTTATAAATGTATTTAAAACTAGTATAGATGATAAGCATAGGGGATGGTAATGGTGCTGGAATATTTCAGAAAAGGATATTGAAGACGGTTATACAACTTTGAGGAATGTAATCAGTGTCACTGAATTGAACATGCAGAAAGTTGAGTGGTGTGCCTTTTTCTACGTAGATATTTACACAAATGAGAAAATATATCCAATTTTAGAAATCCACTTCTGCTGCAAGATGAATAAAGAGACAGCCTACTTCTCTGATCCTCTTCCTCAAAAACCCATATCCCCAATAATCAAGCAAAAGCATCAGAAAAAATAAATTGGGACGCATTTTACCAAATACTAGTCAGTAATCCTCAAGACAGTCAGGGTCGTCCAAAACCAAGAAGACCCGAGGCACTACAGCAGCTTGGAAGAGCCCAAGAAGCACAACTCACTGGAATGTGGTAGCTTGGATAGGATGCTGGTGTATAAGGGTGGTATTAAAATAAAAAAAACTGCAGAAAATGGAATAAATAATGGTATTTAGTTAGCATGAGTGCATCCACATTAGTTCATTAGATGTGATAACTGTATCAAAAATAATGTGTGACATTTAATAGTAGAGAAAATAGGAGCTGGGACTATCAATGTAACTTTTTAAAAAGTCTAAAGCTGATGATGAGATCAAACAACAAGCTATGTAAGATTTTTTTTAAATCCCACTAAAAATGTTTAACTCGAGATTTTCATAACGAGCACAAGCAAACCACTATCTTGGAGTTGTTCTAAAGCCTGGATTGGAGTTAGATAGCTGTGGGGTTTTCTCACCTTTAAACCCAGGGAGTCTGTGATGGCTTCAATGAATAATGGAGGTGTTTCGTGGGGAACTAGCTTCAATGGCAATGAGATGCTGGAACTCCAAGTGACCAGACTCACAGCTTCACATCATTATTTGGCACAGGAAGATCGAATAAATTTAGCACAATAAATAAAGGTGTCCTTGCTAGGGGATGTATTGTCTTAAAAATGTATTATAGAGAACATTTTCCTTGTCAGGAAAGATGCCCCTGAGAAAGTGATCAGTGAACGCAATCCTAAGCGTTGATGTGATGAAAAGGAAGCGGAAGTTGAAATGTGAGTCATCACAGACAGAAAAAAAGAGTGTGTGCAAATGCACTGTGGCAAGAAGCAGTGTCAAAAAAAGAATGCGGGCAAGTGTGGCTAGAAAACCGAAAATCAGGATGACCTGGGAAGAAGATGTGTTAGGTGGTTAAGCAAAGTCAGGCTGGGCAGGATCATTAAGGCGTGACACACCTTTCGCTCAGCAGATAAGAGGTTTCCCACAACCCCAGCTATGAAGTGGTTGCTGATGTAAAGCCAGATTTAAGGTCTAAGTCTGAGCTTTTGCTGTTGTACCATTTTGCCCCTCTCCTGATATCATGGGGACAAGGCTGCCATCGTCCTAGCCATAAAGCTTGTAGGGAAGTAAGTGCCAATATCACACTGATAACGAAAAGGATTTGGAGGTGAGAGTAAATGACCCAGGCCACCTCTCTTGGGCTTCACCTGTGGCCCATCTGCTGACAGGAGGCCGTCTCTGGATTTTACAAGGCTAGAAGAGACATTTGCATGAATTCAGACTTTTTCGGACAAAGACTGACCGAACCAAACTGGGTTTCTGTGATTGCTGGGGAGCTCAGCAACGAGGGTGACTGATGGGAAAGAGCTGCCTGGAGTAATCAGAGCAGAAGGAGGGTTAGAAAGGGCTGAACAAACTCCAGGAAGCTCAAGTCATTGCCTCTGAGAGCTGAAACCTCCAAAGAAAGGAGTTTCGCATATTGATTTCCTCATTTGCCTGCCTAGTGGCCTGGATTGCTAATTATAGGTTGGTGTCCTAGTCTCAGGGAGGCATATGCTGAAGCATCAAATAACAAATTTCCCCTCACTCCTCACACATGCTACACACACACACACACACACACACCCAACCCCCAAACAAAAGTACATGTACATATTAGCATTGCATGTACACATACTGCATTGGTTCTCTACTCCATTATACACTTTTACTCTCATTTAGTTATTTCAGTATTGTATAAGTTTATCACCTTTTGAAATTCAACTATCATCAGAATCTTTGCCTATACGAACTGGTACTAAATTTGGTGTTTTCCATTCTCAAGCACACACACTCCTAATATGGGTATTTGGAAGGCTTTTAACTATAACAGTGTATAACAGTGTATGTAACATTGTTTTTATATACAGAACTATGTAGGGCACCCATACCTCTTGATATATATATCATATATATATAGGTCTATTTTACTCATTTCTATACTGCTTATTGTCTTTAATTTATAAAAATACAATTTAATTATCAATGTACAATTACTGAACATAGACATCTCACTTCTTTTAACTCTATACAGAATTTTGCATAACATTAAATTTCAAGGGCATTAATAATGCCACCATTATTAACATTATTTATTATTTTTCCAGAATTTCATTTTAATCCTCTTGTGCAATTTGTAATATTGTGCCTTTTATAAACACGCTATTGTTAGAGTTTTACAAATATAGAGAGTTTGAGTTATATTTATAATTGCCGAAATAGGGACTTTACATGCATGTTGTCGGTGCCATGAAGCCCATTTTGTCTGATAAGGACCCTGGATGACAGAAAATTGCCTCATAGGGTTTCCTAGGCTGTAATCTTTATGTGCATAGATTGGTAGGCCTGTCCTCCAAAACCCAGCAATACTACTCTTAGTTTTCAATGACCCAGTCTGTTTTCCTGAAGCCGGCAGTGGCTATTGTTGGATTTCAACTGCCAACCTTTCAATCAGTAGCCCTTGATTTCATCATTGTGATACCAGAGTTCCAACATGGAGAAAACAATAGAGATTTCTGTGTATTTTATGTGCCTTTCATTTTTCCCTTTCTTTTTTTT
>NW_022106189.1:23936206-23952029 GCF_000313985.2 Echinops telfairi | reverse complement strand
AATCTTGGATCCACACAACTCTGCATCCACTGACATGTGGTCCTCTTGCTTCCCAGTTCACCTTTTAGTGTCACCAGCCTGCCACTTCATGTATCTGAGAAGGGACTTTTGGACTAGCATTAGATTTAAGAACTTGAGTTGAACTGGGCTGGGCTGCCTTCTTGATATATAATTATTTATTTTCACATATATATGTACATATACTTCATATATATATTACATATATATCCTTTTTGATATGAAACTTATACATGGTGAGTGTGACTGCATTTGTTTCTTTATTCAATCTGGCCTAACACACAGTATTATAAACAGGATGAAGAATATAAATGCATCTAATTCTGCTCAATTTTTCCGCGTCTCCTCAGACTTCCTTCTCGATGCACTTTCATTCTTGTTCAAGTGTATCATTTAATCTGATGATTATTAATGTTATAGGAATTAGGTTCTTATTTTATCAAAAGAAAGATTTATTGTTTTGCTCTATCTCTGGCCCTCCTTGTTAAGGTAAATCAAGTCCAATCACCTAAATTGTTCATCGAGGTCTTTCTATGTTTCATCGTGTCATTGTTGTTGGCCATTTTTTGTATTGTCTCAATTTAGCATGATTTTCTCTATATGAAACCCAGATTAAGTAAACCTATAAAGGCAACAACTGGATTAATAGATTCAAAGGGCTGTGTCAGGGGAGGCTGGCAGGAAAGGGGGAGTTTACAGTACTGAGTCCAAGGAAGAAGAAATGTCCTGGAATTGATCGTGGTGATGGTTGGTTGCACAACTCATGACTGTGATCGAACTACTTAAATGTCTGTGAAATGGTTAAACAGAAAGTAATTTTAAAAACAAAAAAAGACTAACTTTTGAAAGACAGAGGAGTCACCACGGAAGGGAGCAAGGCATTCTGGTAGGGTAGTAATTACCCACTCGGCTGCTCACCACAAGGTCAGGTTCAGAAGCAGCAGGGGTTCTGCAGGGGAAAGACAGCACTTCCTACCCCCTTAAAGAGTTCGACTCTATGAAACCGGCAGGGGCAGTTCTACCCTGTCCTTTAGGGAGGGCGCTGTGACTCAGCATAGATTTAGTGAGAGGAAGGAGAAAAACATCACCCAGCCAGGTTTCATAACTTCTTGCCACCCCTACCCTCATCCCCACCCCCGCCCCCATCTCATGCACAGTTTTTTAGAGGCTGACTTCTGCAAAAGGTTCTTGGGAACTCCCAAAGCGGTAGCAAGGGATTCCAGAAGATATAATCCCAAAATGTTTTCCTGGCTCCGTGCAAACTCTGGCCAATCTCTACCTTCTCTCCCTGATCCTGTCTCGTTAGGATCTCTGGATGAGTCGCTCTTACATAACTCTTAAAATAGCTTA
This sequence comes from Echinops telfairi, assembly GCF_000313985.2. Taxonomy (NCBI): domain Eukaryota; kingdom Metazoa; phylum Chordata; class Mammalia; order Afrosoricida; family Tenrecidae; genus Echinops; species Echinops telfairi. The sequence continues at coordinate 23,950,661 of NW_022106189.1, read as the reverse complement.
ATTTTCAAGAGCAAGGACACAATTCACTAGCTAATATGTTTCTTATCCCCACCCCCCGACCCCCAACACCCTCAAGATAAAATTCTGATACTAAGGAGCTGCTGTCAGTGGAATTAACCTGTTTCTCATTTTTTGCAGACTTTACAAACGTTCTCGATGCAGCAGCTTCCCTAGGGTGCTCTGCTGGCATAGCGGTCACTCGTTATGCTGCCAATTGCAAGGTCGGCAGTTCGAATCCACTCACCGCTCCTCGGGAAAAAGATGACGCTTTCCACGAGAAGAGGAAGGCTTCGACACAGATGGATGACACAGTGGCTGCATCAATGGGCTCAGGGAGAAGAACAATTGGGAGCTGGTGCGGAACTGCAGTGTTTCCTTCCGATGTTCACCGGGTCACGGGGTGTCGGTGCCCGCTGGATGGCAACTCACAGCAACAGTCCCTACTGAGTCAGTCTCAGGAGCCACAGGGACAGGTCTACCCTGCCTCAAAAGGCCGTTCAGAATGCGCACTGACTCCTTGGCAGTGAGTGTTGTTTTTCATATTTTCACCGGCATGTTTTAGGGTTGAATTCATTTGTATTAATACTACATGAGATTCAGTTAAGCACCTTGGGTTAAGGACCCACCCCCTTCTTCACAATAATAGTAGGGGGTGGAAGAGTTAACCCGCTCTCAGTCAAATCTCAGAAATATAACATAGTTTGGTGAGGTCCAGTTTGTTAACAGGGATTCTGGATGTAACTGTCCCCTCCCTTATTGTAAAAATTTCCTGTAAACTATCTAATTATTCAAGGCTTGGGACTGTTGTAAAAGATGTTAACTATTCAAGATGCACTTAATTCAGTAAAAGGGAAGCAGGGCCATTTAGATAAGCAATGGAGCCCAAACCTTAGGGAGCACTGCAGCCCCTGAAGTAATGCACACACTCACTGAGGGTTTGGTCATCCCACGGGGAAATGTAAACTGCTTCCTGTGAACCTTGCTCCCATTTGTCCTCTGATCATGGCAAAGCCCGTTCTTTACCTCCTGGGACAATTTTGAAGTCTGATTCTTGTCGCATCATATATAATCTATAACATACTGGATTGGGACTGAACTCTGGAAGAGTTCAGAGATAAAAACCTGACCATTTCCTTCTGCCAGACCTTGCAGGACTAAAGTTAGAATTTAGGAATAAAGTTCAAATTTCTCCAATCAACCAGATCTCGGTTTTGGGCTGTATGGTGACAGGCTGTCCCCAGACAGCTTGCAGCTGGCAACAACAACTTTAAATTTCCTCATCAAGCTTGCTTCTACACCCTTCCTTCTAGCTTTCTGAATCACCTGTCAAAGAGATTTGGGATTTCTCAATCTGCCTCCACTGCTCCAAGCTTCCTATTCATTAAAAAAAGGAAAAAGGGAAAAAAAGGCAAGCAAAACAAAACAAAAACCTTTGGGTTTTTTTTTTTAAGCTGAATTCTGAATGAATGCTTCGGTACCCTCTCTAAAATCACTAGTATGTATATAGCTATTGAATTCGCAGTTGCTAGTTAAATATATGCACACTTAGCTAGTCAATTATACATGTAGGATATGCAAATTTATATACATAGAATTAAATATACATGGACTTCAAGAGCTTCGTGGAAAATAGAATTGAAAGGTAGTAGAATTTTTTCCATGGACTTCAACGATACATAGATACAAACAAGGGGTGCCACCCAAAACAGATTTTTTTCAAAGCTATGTAATTAAAAAAAAACACCAAAGTACTCTGCAATACACTTAATATATTTGTCAGTCTTTGATTCCATTCTGGGCTTACATTTTTCAAACTTATCTGTTTGAGTGGCCGATAGCACCTCTCTCATTTTTCCCTTCATCTCTTCTAAGTCATCAAATCGCTCTCCTTTCATGTCCCTCTTCATTCTCAGAAACAAAGAGTTGTATGGAGCAAGATCAGGTGAGTAAAGTGTGTGGGGCAAGAGAAGCATGCTGGTTTTTGGCAAAAACTGGCACTCTGAGATGGCTGTGTGAGCAGGTGCATTGTCGTGGTGGTAAAACCAGTCCCCTATCTGCCACAAATCAGGACTTTTTTGTCACACACTGTTATGCAATATTTTCAGAACCTCTAAATAAAAAGCTTGATTAACAGTCTGACCTGGTGGAACCAACTCCAAATGCACTATTCCCCTCACATCAAAAAAACAAATGGGCATCATCTTGATCTTTGATTTCATTTGACAAGCTTTTGGAGGGAGAGGTGACAATGATTTCTTCCACTTACTTGATTAAGTTTGCTTTTGGGGTCGTAAAAATAGCACCATGTCTCATCAGCAGTAATGACCTTAGAAAAAAAGTCTGGGTTGCTTCACGCTAATGTTTCCACTTTTTCCTGGTCAGTGAGAACCCGAGGCACAAATTTTGCAGTTTCCCTTTTCGTTCCCAAATATTCTGTTAAAATTCACTGAATCAAGTTCCAGGATAGTCCAGATAACTTCCTCATCTCTTCAGTGGTCCGTCTTCTAGCACAAGTGCAAGAATTTTGTTGACAGTTTTGTCTTCTTAGGTGACAGATGTCCAGAACAAGGTGTGTCATCAATTGACATTACACCTATTCTGAAATGAGAACACCACTCATACATTTGAATTATCCCCTGTACTCCTGTCCTTGTAAGCTGTGTTCAACATCACAATAGTTTCTGTGGCATTTTTTTTCATGCAGGAAACAAAATTTCACAGCCACATACTGTTCTCTTACATAACAAAAAAGGAGGTTTCAGTGAAATTGCTTTAATGAAAAATTTTACTTTGACCAGAAAGAACCTTCCCAAGGTGATGCCCCTGGGTGCACTAACTCAGAGCAAGTGGCTGGATGCTCACCTAGTGGGAAAAATGTGTACTACAAAAGCTCTGCCCACTGGAGTTCTTTTCCATTTTAGAGGGTATTTTTTGGTATATATCTCCATATATGGAATATGTACAGTTACATATAATGATTCATCTGTCATGATCTCTATGATAGTAAGAAACGTATTTTTCTCATGATTGAGAAATAAAACCAAAACAAAAAAAGGGCAAAAAACACTCTAAGATCAGATGGGGAAGGGTAGGAAAGAAAAAAATACAATAAAAATGAAGCCAGGATTACTAAGCCTTTCTCCAGGTCTCTCCTGACAAGATGTCCAAAGTCTCACCTTCCTTGTCTCTAAGCAGCACTGGCTGAACTTCTTCAAACACAGACTGGTTTAGCTATTTAGCAATCCATGGTGCTTTCAATATTCTTCTCCAGCAGCACAATTCAAATACTTCTGGTCCCCCTTCCACTGGACCTCTAAGAATTAACATGAAACCTACAGAGGCCTAGGAAAATAGCGTGGAAGCCATATCTGACACCCTCTAGCTTCCCTAGTCCCAGGAGGCAGAGGCTAAACAATTCTCCACCCTCAATTTTTCTTTACCTATTGTGATACCACGTGTTCCCACCTGGCGCTCTACCGATAGGCTGGGTTTGATAATTCATTGCAATAGCCAGACAGAACGCACAGACTATATTCACAATTACTGTTGTTGTTGGGTGCTCTCAAGTCAGTTCTGACCCATAGAGACACCGTGCTCAACAGAACGAAACACTGCCCCTTCCCGCACCATCCTCCCAATTGTTCCTATGCTTGAGCCCTTGGACGCAGCCACCATGTCAATCCAGCTTGTTTAGGGCCTTCCTATTTTCCACTGCCCTTCTATTTTAACAAATACGGTGCTTTCTCCAGGTCTCTCCTGACAAGATGTCCAAAGTCTCACCATCCTTGTCTCTAAGCAGCACTGGCTGAACTTCTTCAAAGACAGATTGGTTTAGCTATTTAGCAATCCATGGTGCTTTCAATATTCTTCTCCAGCAGCACAATTCAAATTCATCAATTCTTTTTCGGTCTTCCTTATTCAATGTTCATCTTTCACATAGTACATACGAGGCAATCGAAAACACTGTGACTTGTGTTAGGTACATGCTAGTCCTTCGTCCTCAAAGTAATACCCTGGCTTTTCATCTTGTGCAGCAGATTTACTTAATGTAATGTGTCATTGTTCCCTGGACAGCTGCTTCTGTGAGCATTGATTGTGGATCCAAGCGAGACAAAATCCTGGACAGCGTCCCCCTTTTCTCCATTTCTCACGATGTTATAGTACTGCAGTTGTGAGAATTTGGGTCTTCTTTACGTTGAGTTGTAAACCAGATTGAAGGCTACAATCCTTAAACTTCATCAACAAGTGCTTCAGATCCTCTTTGCTTTCAGCAAGCAAGGTTTAATCATCTACATATCACAGATTGTGAACAAGCCTTCCTCCAATCCTGATGCCTCATTCTTCATATCAGCCAACTTCTCTGAGGATTTGTTCGGCATACGGAGTGAATAAGTATGGTGAGAAGATCCAAACATGATTCACACATCTCCTATTTTTGCTTTTGTTTCTTAATCATCTTATTTGGGGCTCGTACAACTCTTATCACAATCCATACATACATCCATTGTGTCAAGCACATTTTTACTTTTGTTGCCATCATCATTCTCAAAACAGTTGTTTTCTACTTGAGCCCTTGGTATCAGCTCCTCATTTACCCTCCCTCCCAGCCCTCTCCCTCATGAACTCATGATAATTTATAAATTAGTATAATTTTGTCACTGTCCGACGTCTCCCTTCACCCACTTTTCTGTGGTCCATCTACCTTACAAATCCAGCTAGATTAGAGGATGTACACTGGTACAGAAAGGAACTGGAAACACAGGGAATCCAGGACAGATGACCCCCTCAGGACCAGTGGTGAGAGTGGTGATGCCAGGAGGGTGGAGGGAAAGTGGGGTAGAAAGGGGGAGCCGATTACAAGGATCTACATATAGCCTCCTCCCTGGGGGACAGACAACATCTCCTGTTTTTAAACCATGCATTGTTCTCTTGTTCTGTGAGCACAACTTCTTCTTCATCCATGTACAAGTTCCACAGAAACATCATGGAGTGTTCTAGAATTCTCATTCTTCCTAAGGTCATCCATAGTTTGTTATGATCCACATAGAAAACTGTCTTCAATGAATCAACAAAACACCAGTAAACATTGTCTTGATATTCCCTACTTTCAGCCGAGATCCATCTGATTTCAACTTGTTCCCCATTCTTTCCTGAATCTGAGCAGTCGAACCTCTTGCATCTCCCTGTCAATGTACTGCTGCAACTGTTGTTGGGTGATCTGCAGCAACATTTTAATTGCATGGGGTATCAGGGGTATTGTTTCCTAATTTGAGAATTCCTTTGGGTCACCTTTCTTGGGTGACCTTAAATGCATTCAAATATGAATCTCATCCAGTCAGTTTCCCAAGTACCGATCTCAGAACAGCATAGACTTGGGAAACCTAATGATTTAGGAGAGGAGCGTGTTAGTCCTCCAAGAGACATATTTGATTGGAGATGGGAATGGTATTAGAGTTTAAATCTGAGCACCCAGTTTTCAGAAGGTTATGCATGACAGCGCAAGCCCCAAATCTATTTGCATGTCTCTACTTATGTTAAGCTTTGGGGGAATCCCGTATGACCTTTGTCCAGAGATGTGGGCAGCTGTGCTATAAGATAGAGTGGCTTGATGCAGATGTAGTTAGGTTAAAATTGAACAATTTATATTAACTTGTCTCTTTTTTATTTTTACCAATTTTAAATTTTTTCTGGCTTTTATTATTTTTTGCTTTCTTTTCAATTGCGTTTTTTGTTATTTTGGTGGACTTTCCCCCTCTTTGCTACTTGTATGTTTTTCTTTTTTATGAAATTTAGGATGGAGATGGTGACTGAATTAATAGTTTCTTGGAGTTACGCCAGAGAAGGTTGGGGGGGAGATGAGCCAATAAAAATATGTAAAATTGATTTGTGATGATGATTGCACAAATATTTTAATCCGTTTAAACTACTGAATTGTATGATTTGTGAAGTGTATGTCAATAAAACTTAAAAGTAAAAGAGAGAGGCATCTTTATTCTTTGACATTTTAAAGAGGTCATGAGAAGCAGATTGTTGTTTCCATGGATGTTGATGGTGGAGCCAAATAAAATGAAATCCTTGACTGAAATCCTTCCATCTTTTCCTCCAGTTACCATTTTGGTCTAGTTGGGAAGATTTTGTGTTTTCTCTGCACTGAATTACAATCCATGCTGAAGGCTGTATTCTCTGATCTTTCATCAGTGAGAGCTTCAAGTTGACTTTGCTTTCAGCATGCAAGGTTGTGTTATGTGCATATCACAGATCATTAATGAGTCTTTGTTGGGAAAGGAGTTTTAAAGCTTTAAGACAGGCCTGCTCCAGCTAATGGACACCCTTAGGCCCAATTGGAGGATGGATACCCTTCCTTCACCCAAGCCTAGAGCACTCAGGCACAGCCAGAGGTTTCATGAATGTTCCCTGCTTCTTCCCCTTCTCAGAGCCCACCAGACATGATTCCTCCTTGTGCTGCTAAACCCAAAGTCAGCAATTCAGAAAACACCCGCTGCTCCTTGGGAGAAACAGGAGATTTCTACATCTAGAAAGAGTTGCAGTCTCAGAAATCCACAGTCAGTTCTGTCTGTACCATAGGATCACCACGAGTCCGAATCCACTAGATGGCATGACGTTGGTTGGTTTGGTATTAACAGACCTAACAGTGAAGTTCAAGTGTGGGAGAAGGTTAATATGAAGATTTAAATGACTTTGTATGTAACCTCAAGGAAACAATAAAAGAATCCCCCCAGAATAAAGTCACTCAGCGTAAACTTTTCTCTGTAGTGGAAATTAGAAAAGTCAGTTCACTGGCCTAAAAAATCAGTATTTCATCACCTATGTTTTACAGAATTCCTGAAATGGCTGGGTGGGTGGGGAAATTGCTTGTTGTTTTTAAATGATTCTTAGTTTATTCTTATATCATCACCCAGGAAGCCAGAGCAGAAAACTTTGTATGCACTTCATGTAAGCATCTGTGTGGGAGCAGAGCTGAGAAAAAGGGAAACGTAGCACGGCTTTCAATGGACACTTTTAGCAACACTTACTGAGGGATCTCTCTCTCTCTCTCTCTCTCCTTACATAGTGTTTCAGCCCTGCTGAAATATTCAAATATGAAATAAGGCCCAATCGCCACTCAATAATTTGCCTTGCAACTATTTCCTGAGCACCTCGTCAGCACCAGGCATTTCTCTAGGTGCTGGGCATATAGAAGTAAGCAGCATCACTTGTTATAAACATAAAGCACACTTTTTCCCCTCCTAATTGTCATCAAGTACACGCCTACAGGAGGAAATCCTCAGGGCTTGTGTTGAAACAAGCTGGGTGGTAAATAGTAGCTTGTTCTTGCTAAAGCAGAGAATACTCATGTTGGCAACATCAGCCAGAGCATATGGTCTGTCTAAAGGCAAACTTTGTCTCCTCACAATCTTTCCTGGCCAGATTACATGCAAAATAGCTTGTTAAATTCTTGGTGCTATATTTAGTTGTATTTTAAAACAAACGAGGACATTTCCAGGATTATAAGTGTTTTGATAGCCATGGGCTGTTAGCATATTTCAAGGAACAAGCTAAATTTATTCTGGATGAAAGTGAATTGAGCCTTCAAATGAAAGCAGCCTTCAGATGATTGAAGGTATGGTCAAAGAGGGATTAGATATCAGAGCAGGATGAGAAACCATACCCGCCGGTATTTAATACATTCAGGATGAAATGAAAGTAAATCCCTGAGTGCCATCATCCTCAAAGTGTTGTTTCTAGACCAAGAGTGTCAACATCAACTGGTGATTTCAGAAAAGTACAGCAATACAGGCCCTTTCCCACACCTACACCTACAGATTCAGAAACTCTGGGGGCCGGGCCTAGCCAGCTGTGGTCTAACAGCTCTCTAGCTATTTCTTTTTCAAATAAGTTGAAGAGCCACTGCCTTAGACTTAGCACAAAATGGGTTTCGGGTGAGTTATATTTGTTGGAATGGAGCTGGGAAAATGCCGTAGCTCCTCAAGTCAGTGGTTTCATGCAAGCTGAAAAGAACCCTCTCAATGACCAACAGCCCTTCTAAAGAAGTCAGCGACTTTCCTGGTGAGAGCTCCAGTCAAAGCAATAGCAAAAAGGGACGCTTAAGGGAAAAATCCCCAGGAAGACAGGAACCACCATTGCTGATTGGTTTGTGTTCATGCTGTGACCCAAAATCCAATGGAGAAGGAGAAAACAATCCAGAATATTACGGAACTGTTGAAACGTGAATCTCTTTGCATCCCCAAAAGGGAAAGAAGAGGGTGGGGGGGAATACTAAATAGGAGCTCTTAAATCAAGAATGATTTACCTAGGATATAATTGGCCACACATAATATTTCTAATGGCTAATAATGATAGCTAGCATTTATTGCTCAGTGTCTTCATTTGGATTCTACCCAAATAAGGCCCCGAGGCAAGTATTCAAGAGCTATTCGTTTGCTTGGGAAATTATCCCAGGAAACACAGGTGAGAAAATGCATAATTGAGGTGGGGAAAGGCAGAAAGCTAATTCAAGGTGCATCATAAAAATACACACACCACAAATATATATATATACACATACATACATACATACATACATACATACATACATACATATATTTATACATACACCATGGCCAACCTGGATTCTGTTTCATCGTTGATCAGGAGAGAACTTATAAATTCTGACTCAAGGACAAGAGAAATGGTGTATTCAACTACTAAGACCCACCAAGTCATTTGGTGGGAGCTGCTCTCCACAGTCCATCATTCTCTGGGAAACGGAATGAGACCTTCCGTGGTGATTCACTCAAATCAGTGTATTCAGAAAGAGCAACCAAACACATTGTCACTGAGTTGATTCTCACTCCCAGCATCCTCCATGGCCTCCCAGAATTGTTTATCTTTACAGAACAGGCAGCCTCATTCTTCTCTCTCAGACTAGCGGGGTGGTATGAGCCATCAAGTTTGCAGTTAGAAGCTGCATGCCCAACCAGGACTCCTTAGAAACAACAACAACCAAGTGAAAACTAGTGGGCCTTAACAGTTTCTCCTAAGGAACCCTGGTGATGTAGTGGATTTCACATTGTGCTGTGAAACAAGAGGCTAGCAGGAGGCTAGAAGTTTGAAATCACCATCCACACAGCAGGGCAAAGAAGAGGCTTTCTACTCTCACAAAGAGTTATTGTCTCTGAAACCCACAGGGACAATTCTACTTCATCCTACAGGGTCACTATGAGCCAGAATTGACTGAATGGCAGTGAGTTTAACAGTCATTGCCAAAGACACACCAACTAAGATAATAACACCTATATAATAACATCTACACCTATGTTACCAGTATTATCTCATTTATTTTGATCATCCGCCTTATGAGGTAAGCAATACTAGTCTACCATTCTTAACTGCCTTTAATAGTAAAGGAAATTGAAGTAAAATTATGCTTAATAATTACCCAAGGAAGTAATTACATAGTAAATAGAATTTTCTGAAACCACCAGTAATGACTAACAACCTCAGATCCAAGGAGTTGCCCAGATCTGAACTTTTATAGTGTTTGTAAAGTTTGTGCTTCTTGTAACTTGTCATTTTCTTCCAAGATTCATGCAATCATTCATGCTCACCAAACACTCCTTTGAGAGTTGGTCAAAGTTGTTTTCTTGGAATTATTTTCTACTAAACTTGACTCCTCCACCACTTGTGTGTTAGTCTGTCATACTGAGGTGGCTTATGGGTAGCTGGGATGCTGGAAGCTATGTCACTGGTACTTAAAATACCAGGATGATCACCCAACGTGAACAGGTTTCAGCAAAACTTCCAGACAAAGATCAGACTATGGAGAAGAAATAGACTGTCCACTTCTGATGCATTAGCCAATGAAAACCTTATGGACAGCAACACAACACTGTTGGGTCCTGAAAGCCGCATGAATAGAAGCAGAGCTTCCACAATGGGCTCCACAGAAGAACCGTGGTGAGGGTGGCACGGGCCTAGGCAGCATTCCCTTCTGTTGGGCATAGCATCGCTATGATCCCGAAGTGTCTCAATGGCACAAAATCACAGTAACGGCAGACTTGATTGGGAGTTGATTTTTGTTGTTGTTGTTTCTTGTAAAAATAATTGCATGATTTCAATTGGATTGTGCGATTCAAGAGAATCCTGGTGTTGCAGCCAGTTAAGCATTAGGCTGCTAACTGAAAGCTTGGCGGTTGGAGCCCATCAGCCACGCCAGGGGAGAAAGACAGGCTGTCTGCTTCCACAAAGATAGAAAACCCAACTCGCTGCCATGGGAGAGTCCGTGCTGACTACAGTGACCCCCAGGGGGTTTCCAAGACTGTGACTGTTCATGGGAGCACAACGCCCAGTCTTTCTCCGAAGGAGCTGCTAATGGTTTCGAACTGCCAGCCATGCAGATCATAGCCCAACCAGTAACCACTACACCAAAGAGAGCTCCTTCGTAAAGATATAAAAGCTTGCAAACCCAATGGACAGTGCAGCTCTCTCCGATGGGGCCACAGTGAGTCAGAATTGACTTGACGGCTGTGGGCTTGGTATTAGGCTTGGGGGAGTCAACTGTACCGTGTTCATTTTAGACTTTACTACCCTATCTCTTCAGTATCACCCAAGCTGGGTCATTTTACCTGAGGGGAAATTGACAGGCACTCTCTTTGCCAGTTTTCCACCAGTGCAGGCTTTGAGTATGAAAGCGCTCGGGACAGCACCATGGGAAAAGAAGGGAAAATTAATTCTGAAAGGACACAGGGGGACTTATTTCTGGATTTTGTTGCCATTTCAAACCAATGGTTATTATTTAGGAGGTGTTTCTTTCAATTAAATGTTTATCTCATCTCTATTTAACTGTGAAATGTTCAATTAGAGCAATAAACACTTGAAATCAAGTAATTGTCTACTGGAGTGACAGGCCCATACACTCAAACAATGCACTGATTCACTCAAGCCACTGGTCAAGGACCAATTACAGCAATAGACATATCAAAGAGGTTAATAAACTTGGTCCTCAGAATCTTCACCAAAGTAGTCTATAGGTCCAGAGTGGGCAACAATGAGGCTTTGTGGCCCATTCATGAACCTGGTTATCAATTTATGTTTGATCATTGCAGGAATTCTGTTCCATTTAAACACTACCTCATATTCCTAATCCAAAGCTAGCAAGAGGTACTCCCTTTTTAAAATTTTTTATTTCTTAAGGTAACCATACAGTTGTCTTGAACTTTGAATTCAAAACCTCCTTCAGTTTCTATCTCAGTCTAAGGAAGTTCTGGTTAATCAGAGCTTTAAAAGATCCATAGAACATGTCCTGACCACTCTCTATTTTTAAAATATTGTTCACTATCGATATCTCTGCCACCAGTCTGACCAACCTTTTCATTTCGCCCTTCTATCTTAAAAAGGACCAGCCAATGCCAACGAGGGACATTACTTTGGAAGAGGGGTTATTTCATCTACTTTGCTCAAAGATAGAGGTAAAGCTATTGATAAGACTTGCTCTGGTGATACTACCAATAAGCTATGGGAGGAAAACAACTCAACTAATGATTGGGTTACTGATTATTCAGTATGCTTTTATTCAATAAATATTTATTGACTACCACCTTTGAAACATTTTGCTAACCAGTAGACTAACCTTAATCATAAGCAAAAGCAGATATTATCCTGGAGCATATATTCAAAGTAGTACACAGATATTAAGTAGGTGACCCGAGGAATACATGTAAAATTTAAGCAATTATTAGCCTGAGGAAAATGAGTTACTAGGGCTATGAATGTATATAATAATGAGTTTAGAATGTAAGGAAATGCTGTAAGGGTTCCCATGGAAAAACAATTGTTTTAGAGCCCTAGTGATATAGTGGGTCATATTCTGGATTGCTAATCAAAAAGTCAGCAGTTTGAAACCACCAGGGAGAAAGATGAGGGGTTTTGACTCCTGTAAGGATTTACAGTCTCAAACACTGATAAGGCAAGTTCTACCCTGTCCTGTAGGGTAACTGTGAGAAGAAACTGACTAGATGGCAGTGAGTTTGGTTTTTGCGAGGATGGATTGGCAAGTTGAAATATAGTCCAGGCAGAGGGAAATAGGTGCATGCATCGCTCGGAACAGGAGAGTGACCGGCAAGAAGAAGGGATTGAAGCAAGTCAGTATGACTGGGGTACAGAAGTCACCAGAGCACATGGCCAATGGCTGAGTAGCTCTGTGAAAGGCAGGCCAATGTAACTCTGGAGATTGCTTTCAGGGGCTTTGCCTTGAATCTGAGAATAAGAAGAAGCCACTCAAGCAGGTTAAGAAAAGATATGGAATGACACAATTAGAACTCTGTTTCAGAAAAATCACTTAAGCATGGAAATGACTGGAAAGGATCAAGGGAGGATATAGGGGTCTGTTTAAGAGGTCATTGAAACATATTTCATCATTTTCGTACGATACAGATAACCATGGGAGGTGGTATCACAGTCGCAGGTATATTGCAAAGTTATTATTTTTCCTAGTTACTATATATAATCAATAACAAAACAATGATTGTTTTTGTTGCAAAGCATTGTGTGTGTGTTTAATCCTTGACATTTTCCCCAATTCACACACTAGTGATGTATTTAATTAGAAATGACTAAATATTTAAAATTTAGAAAAAATAGGAAAGATATGGAGATATTTTTAAAAATAATTACTCTGCTAGAAATATTATTCAGACGTATCACTTCCTGTCTTTTGCTAACATTTTTGCTGTTGTCACTGTCTTTTTACAACATTGGAATCACACTGTTCCCATTGTTATAAATGATCTTTGCATTTGAATATACAGTATGAATATTTCATTCCCACATTACATATCCCAATACTTTTCACTATATATAGTTAGCAAAAAATTGTACACTAAATGTTGGGGTTTTATGCTTGAACTTCTGTTAATGCAATGCAAAACTGGTACAATGCCCCAAAGTCTTTTCAGAGAAAGAGCAACTGCTCCCAGGGGAAATGGGGAAATTCGAAAGACACCTGGAGATATTCCAAATGTGCATTTTCTTAATAATTAGCACATCACACATCTAGTTAGCATCTCATAAATAATCATAGAGTATGTATTTAATGAATCATTTTACTTCACACTGGTTTGCTTATTTTAAAAATAAGATGCAGTTGTTCTTTGGGTATATTATAACTAAAAAAATAAAATAGGATGCAGCAAATATGTGTCCATCATACCACTTTATTTTAATGGAGAGGTATATAATACATGTGTATATATGTGTGTGTGTGTGTGTGTGTGTGTGTATCACATCTATCGAAACACTCTATGTTTAAATATATGAAGAAAAGCTCTCTGTGTGCATTCATGTTGTGACAAGCATATGAATCCGCACACTGAGAGTGGTTGTACATTTCCTTTGTAAGCCAGGCCTTTCTGTCAGAGTCTTGTCAAGTGAAGGTGCACAAAATTCTTTTCTACCCTGTAAAGAATGAGGCTTATAAAACCAGAAATCATTGATATTTTTATCTTCAAAATGCTTTTCTATCACACCTGTCTATACTGGCAGTGATCTGAAATATTTAATCTATGGATGAGGTTGATTTGGAAGATATATTTTTTGTTGTCTACTTATCATTTAAAACCTACCTCAATACTTCCTGTGTTAGACCAACGGTTTTTGACTTTTCCTGCGCTAACTGGGCAGTTCTCTTGCTGGCCTCGCCTCGGCTCCTTCATGCATCTTCACACAGATGATGGCCCGTCGGAGAAGGATGGTCCGAGATGATTAACCTCTCTGATGAGGGCAGTTTCATGGCTGGGAAGCCAGAATGGCTGGGCTTATCTCATCTCCCTCTCCACGTGAGCTTCCACCCCGGCTGGTTCACATAGCAGTCAGAGAAGTTTAAGGAGGGTGCAAGCACACATTCTAGGGGGTCTTCAGGGCTAGCTTTGAGCTCCTCCTTTAAATCACACAAAAACTAGCAGTCTAAAAACAGAATCTTCATTTTATAAACACACACACACACACACACACACACACACAAGACCAAGGCAACGAGACAATTTAAAAGAAAGTGCGCCTAATAATATTTATAGCAGTTATCAAAAATCCAGAATTTGAATTTGTCCTTAAGACCCAAATACTTATTGTTTAAGCAGAGAGTTGAAGCATATTGAATAAGATTTCTCAGGTACTGACTCAATTTACATTTTGGATCTAATCCTTCATTTTTTTCTTTCTTTTTTTTGGTGGAGTGATGGCTTGCTTGGGTATGAGAGCTGCTTCAAAGGACCCACTGAGTGCCAACTACACAGCCCTCTCTAGTTGTGATTACACAGCCTTCTCTAGTTGTGATTACACAGCCCTCTCTAGTTGTGATTACACAGCCCTCTCTAGTTGTGATTACACAGCCCTCTCTAGTTGTGATTACACAACCCTCTCTAGTTGTGATTACACAGCCCTCTCTAGTTGTGATTACACA
>NW_022106189.1:23909230-23936066 GCF_000313985.2 Echinops telfairi | reverse complement strand
CTTTGATATGTTCAGTCCCAGTCCAGCATACATCTGTGTGTGTTGAACTATCTTAATAAATAATAAGTCAATGTGACTGCATGCGCTTATGAAAGAAAAGAACACCTTCACTTTCTTCCTGTCCTTGGCCTCTAAGGTCTCCCTTATTCAAAGACTGGTTGGAATACAACCACAAACCAAACCAAACATACTCACTACCATAGAATCCATTCTAATGCACAACCTCTGTAGGGCAGTAGAACTGCCCCTCTGGGTTTCCAAGACAGGAACTGACAACAAGAGTGGAAAGCCTTGTCTTTCTCCCAAGGAACAGCTGGTGGTTTAGAACACTTGACCTTCTGGTTAGCACCCAATGCATAACCACCATGTCACCAGGACTCCATGGTTGGAACAAAGGAGGTATAACAGACACGTAGAGTAGGTTTTATGTTGGAGGTGGTGTGAATGACCATGTCATTATTTCTAAAATTGAAGAATATCACCACTTGAACTCAAGTGTCATACCAGACAACTGTTTATTTAGGTCCTAAAACGTCTTGTTGGTCATATGCTTTGAGGAAAGTAGGAGGTAACCTGCCTTGACTGTCTATATTAGCTCACAACAGCAGATTAGACAGCATCACAGAAAGGACCGTAACAAGAAACAAAGCATGAAAAAATTCAGGACAAGTCTATTGAAACAAAATTAAATCAAATTGTTCAAAAACGTTGAGAATATTAAAAGCTAATTAGACTAATATTTCATTTGAGCAATGATTTCCACCACATGTCTGTAATATCATTGACAATACAGAATAACTTATAACACCAAATGTCTTTCATGGATGTCGAGATTAGCGTGTGTATTTTGCAGTGGAGAACAGAGGATATTAACCTAAGTCTTATTCCCACTTACAGGAACCTTGGTGATATAATGGGTTGCATGTTGGCCTGCTAGCTTCGAAGCCAGCAGTTTGAAACCATCTGCCACTCCATGAGAGAAAGATGAGGCTTTCCACTTTTGTAGAGATTTACACTCTTAAAACCCCACAAGGGCAGCTGTAATCTGTCCTACAGGGTCACTATGAGTCGAAACTGACGTGGTGGCAGTGGGTGGCTTTATTTAGACGCCCAATTTCCAGAAGAGAAACAGAGAACTCAGAGACAAACTCCCTGCCATCCCAACAATTCTGACATGTAACCATTCTATAGGATGGAGAACTGACCCTATGGATTTCCAAGGGTATAAATCTTCATGGGATTTGACAGCTATGTCTTTCTCCTATGGGGCGCTGGTAGAGTCAAACTACTAATCTGTGGTTGGTAGCCCACATGTAACCCACCAGTGCCACCAGAGCTCCTGAGCAGAGAAGTAACTGTCAAATAGACAAGATTGTCATCTAGTGGTGACAGGATGCTTCAGGCTTGTCATTCCAATGTTTACAATATGATTTTCTCACTCTTTTTTCCTACTCTTGGTAAATTCCAAATACCGGTTGCATAATGACTCAATCCTTCTTTTTGGGGAAACAAATGTTGTATTGCTTATCTCTGCATATTTCTTCCTGTAAGGTAATAATCTTCTTTGAACAAAAGTTTGGAAATATTTTCAACATTATTTATATTTAAAGAAAACCTTTAATATTTACCATTCTTATTTAGACAATGTGAGGTCATAACATGCCTTCTTCAAACCAGAAAATCCAGTATAATCACATTATATTCATTGGAGATCATAGATGATAAATTTTAGTGTTTGTCAGTGTTGTACACCACCCAGTCAGATTTCATTAAATGTGGTTAAAAGCAGAGAAAACTGCCACTCAAATTAACAACGACCTTCTTTTAAAAGCCATTCAACTGAGTTTAATTATGATTAAGTATATTTGAACTAAAGCAACATTAAATACACAAATGCCTCTTGACAATTTTTTCAGACTTCTCTGAAAACACAGTGCCTGCTCAATAGAAAGACAGTTTTTAATTTAGCCCACAAACAATAGAACAAAATAAAATAAAATATGTAAATAGGGTTACATTCAATAATGAATGTTCTTGGCAGAAAAAGAACAGGAAAAGCCAGCTCATGTATGGCAAACAAGTAAGTTAACAGCATTACTATTTTTCTACAACAAGCCAACTTCAAAGATAGCCTCAATTATGATAGGTGTTTCTGTCAGTCACTGCAAACAGTGGCTGTTGTGAAGTGAGGTTGTTTCTTGGTTCTGACTAATAGCAACCCTGTGCACAACAGAAAGAAACTGCCTGGGCCTCCACCATCCTCAGACTCACTGTTGCTTTGAACTGATTGTTTTGTCCATTGTTCTGCTTGAGCATCTTCCTCATCATGGCTGACCCTCTATTTTGTCAAGCAAGATGCCCTTCTTCAGGAACTGGCTCTTGATAACACGTCCAAAGTAATTGGCATGAAGTGTAACCATCATTGCTTCTAAGAAACATTCTGGCTGTACTTCTTCCAAGACAGATGTATTTATTCTTCTGACAATCCATGGTCCTTTCAACATTCTTAGCCAATGTCATAATTCAGTGTCATCTCATTTTCTCTGGTCTTCCTTATTAGTTAGACAGCTTTCCCAGGAATAGGAGGCCATTGAAAATACCGGGGGCTGGGCCCAGGTCACCCTAGTCCTCAACATGTTTAACTTTGCTTTTCACACTTTGAAGCAGTCTTTTGTAACGACTGCGTGTTTAAGGTCACAGAAAGAATCTGCCTCCTTCTCACTGATTTGCTGTCATGACAATGAATGAAGCTCCTTGGTATCTCCATCCAGTCCCCATATCAGTTCTTGCTCATCAGGATCTTGCTCATCCTGAGGCAATGTTCTCCCAGGTTTGATTGCGAGACACACTGTTAAGGGTTTAATCCGTCTCTGCTCAAAGTTTCTTCTTTGTCATGGAACATTGTGAAAGGCTTTCTAGGTGGTGCATACCATGAAAAACAAGAGGAGACAGAGCCATTAATGAAAGAAGACCAAAGACTGCACTGCGGGGATCAATTGTGCGCTTCCACTTCTTTTCCAATGTGTCCTCATTTATATTGTAACGCCCGGTCTCAGTTTAAGTTTAGGGAATTAATGTTCATGTCAAAATCCTTGGAGATGGATCCAAATAAAAACAAATGAAAATGAAGTTGCTTTTGCCATTCAGCTTTACATATAGATTTTAAACTTGATAGGAATTTAAAGACATTTCTTCCTCGTCATTCTTAATGGAAGCCAGAACTAATGGTCAGCAACGTTTCAGTTTCTGAATTCACTTATGTATTCTAGCCTCAAGTTTTCACTCTGATCTTTTTCTTTTTGAGCTAGAAATGGTGAAAAGGATGGAAGACATCTGAATCTGGCATGTATTCCCCTATCAACTGTGTGAATATAGTGAGGTTAAATCATTGTCACTGAGTTAATGCCAAGCCATGGGGCAAAGTAGATTTTCTGCATAAGATCCTCCAGGCTATTAATCTTTATGGAAGCGACTGCCACATCTTTATTCCATGCAGCAGCTGGTGAGTTTGACCAGTCAACCTTTTGATTAGCAGAAAAGTATATACCCACTGTGCAGCCAGGCCTCCTTTTGGGTAGGTGCCTTTTGCCTTCTTTAAACCTATTTTCTCCAGCTATGAAATGGGTTCTAATCATATTTAATAGGTTACATATTGGGCCTAATCAAAAGGTCAGTAGTTAGAAACACTGTCAGCTCCACGGGAGAATGTCAAAGCATTTTACTCCTGTAAAGAGCGATAGATCTGGAAACAAACAGGGGGCAGTTCTACCCTGTCCTTTAAGGTGACTATGAGACAGAATGGGCTCCATGGCAGTTCATTTTTGTTTTGGGATGACATTGTGAGATTTTTAGAATATCTATAATGAAACAAACACGGTGAAAGGGTTTGCATCAACTTGGCTAGGCCACTTTGGTCCTTCAATTCTTTCCAAGATTATTTATTGATAAGACAAGCTTTTCTTTTGCAAATACTGGGGCCCTTCTTATGGCATAAACATGGAACAACAGTCTGTTAAGAGAGGGTCCTCAGCCAGTTAGAAAAAATACAAGGTAGATAAATCCAGGCTGCTCAGTGGACAAAGGCAGACTCTTCCTCAGGTCATAGCCTAATGATATCACCTTGGGGGTGTGGCCTACTCCATATAGATAAATAGATGGAAACACTGTAGAGAGCTCACTTCTTGCTCTCCTGCACCTGTCACAGGCCTTGAGCCAGCAGTCTTTCATATTGCTTGCTGATCCTGGGAGCCATCAGAGCTTTATATCGGACCTGTCAATCCACCTCTCCCTCCACTGGTCATGGCCTTTTTGCTTGACCTTCCCGCTTTGCCCTCCTGTTTCATTCTCCTTGCTTTCTGCTTCCTGATTCCCCAACCTCACCAGCCTCCAATTTTGCACCTGACCCACAGACTTGATCCAGACTGGCCCAGCTGTGTGGGCCACTTTCTTTGACATATATAAGGGTCTGGTTTTGTTTTCTGGAGAATCCAGCCTAACCCAGTTATGCATGAGACATACAGCTGCTATATTTTGAACATCTTTAAGGCAAAATGGCCAGACATAAGCATCTTGGAATACTCCCATAAGCTAATGGAAATGGAACTGCTCTGTTGCTTGCATCACACACACGAAGAGGAACCATAGCATAAAGGGGACATGCTGAGTCGTGTATATAGTAAGCACAGAAGGGCTGTTGATAGTTCACCATGATGGACATATTTATAACAATGAAGTACTCAATAGATACAAGAAACTGGATGAAGAAATGAGCAAAATGGCACACAGATGCAAAAGTACAGTGAAGCAAAAGCTGATGTTTGGAATTGCTCCTACCCCTCCACCCCACCCCCCTACTGATTTCTGGACCTCACTTTACAACATGGGGTAGTGATCTCTGTGTTGTGAGCTAGAAGTCTATTTGTCTAGTAAATCTGTCTTCATCACCATACTATGCACACTCTGAAAATACCAGATGACAAACTTGCACTACTTCCGGTGTGGTAATTTGGAACTGTTGTCTCTGATACCTCCAGGAGAAAACTCACACATTTTATTTCAGGTGAAAAACATATAGAGCCTTTCTAGGTCAGGTGAGTCCCCTGAGGACACACGGTGGTAATGGAAAAGCTCTTGTACATCTGTCTTTGTAGATATTTGTTTTTGTGGTTGATGGTGTGTTTAGTGTTCCCAGGCTATATGAAGTCAAATTATGAGTTGAAATGTGTTTCCATTTAAAAAATTGTCCCTAAGTTATAATAAATTATTAGAAACTTGCTTATGTGAAAAGGTAATTTTCTCTATTTCTACATGTCATTAGGCATTGATTTATATTTTCCTGTTCAATGAAGGTAGAGGAGCTCGGGGAAAATATGTACCAGGTACCTACTATGAAACTTGTTTTTGTAGGTGTTCTTCACATTAATTAATTGAAACCTCAGAATGAAACTTTGATACCAAATGTTATCACTATTATATATAGGGAAATTCACACAAATAACCACAGAAGTTAAGAAATTTGATCATTGAAATGGAAATTAAAATTTAGACACATTTTCTAATAAATCTTACACGAGTCTTCTATTTACTCAGTAAACATCAACATCTCTTAAAACACATAAAGTTTTGGGGGCAGAGTGTAAATAAGAAATCTTCCAGGATATTTTAGTCTACTAGTGCAATGGATTATTTACTATGGTCTGTCTCCACATAGTCTTCCATTTGTGATGTATTGTAAATCCAGTGGCTACAGTCCCAGATTGGAGTAAGCTAGGTATGATGTTAGTGGGGCAGGGTTAAGGTGGGATGTATCTCCAATCTTTCTCACTAGAGCCTGTGACTTAAGACAGAGCCCTAAGTTTTATTGAAGATATGGTCTGCAACTAATATATAGTAATGTTTTGACAACAATTTTCTTTTTTCCCTGGGATCCTGTATTTGTCTTGTCTTCTTTTGGCCTCTGATTCTTGGGACTTGAATCAGGGACCTATTGTCTGACCTGATTTGCCATCTTCTGAAGACTTGTGAGTCAATGGCCTATTTCCCGCCCTGCTGATTTAGGTATGTCAGGCCCTGCAGCCTTGTGAGCAAGAAGAATCCTCCAGACTCACATCTGAAGCATGGTAAATTTGGAACTTGTCGGTCTCCAAAATCCGGGGACCCATTTCCCTGATGGTTTGTGAGCTCTGGATGAGGGGTTGCATTGAAGATTATGATCCCAAGATGTGAGAGAAGAGTAGTTAAGACCAGAGATGATGGAGTGGTTGAGCAGTTTGGAAAAGTGGAACATCTGGGACATCTTTAGCCTCCACCTCACCTTTTCACCTCAAGGCCAGCTCTTCCTCTTGCCTTACATTTGTCATCAAGTGCCTCGGTGGCCGGGCCTCGAGTTCTCAGAGGAGCATCTGATGCAACATAAAGAAGAGAAACCAACAGGGAGGGTAAAGGGAGAACGGGTAGGAAAGAGGGAACCGATTACATGGAACTGTGTGTGACCTCCTCCCTGGGGGACAGACAACCAAAAAGTGGGTGAAGGGAGACGTCGGACAGGACAAGATACGACAAAATACCCATTTATAAACTATCAAGGGCTCATGAGGGAGGGGGGAGCGGGGAGGGAGGGGAAAAATGAGGACCTAATGTCGGGGGTTTAAGTGGAGAGAAAATGTTTTGAGAATGATGTACAAATGCGCTTTACACAATTGATGTGTGTATGGATTGCAATAACAGTTGTATGAGCCCCTAATAAAATGTTAAAAAAATAAAAATAAAAAAAAAATAAAGAAGAGAAACCATACCCATCAACCAAGTGTCCATCGGGGCATATCTTCTCCTGACCCAGGGCCTCCCTGCTAGAAGCCTTGTCAAGTGAAACCTTATCACGCTCATCCCTGAGTTAAATTGCTAAAGATAGAAGAAAATGGACTACAACCAGATGGGAAGTTAAGAGAAACAACATGAGATAAGCATGACCGTTTTGAAACCTATCTTACTTGAGAATTTTTCTCTACAGTGTAATAGAGAAGATTATGAATCTTAGACTCAAAGACCCTCCGTGGATCTCGATACTTCTGTTCATGGGTTTTATTTTACTTTTCCTTGCGTTAGATGCTCTCTCATCTGCATCTCTGCTTCACGCACCTCTGCTTCTTCAGGTAAATCCAGTGTTATAGTCAAATGCATCTTCTCTTTAATATTTTAATTTCATATTGAATTAAATTATAATAGTTTTATAATAGATACTTTGTTGTAGACTTGCTATATGCTTGTGGACATAATTTTTATGCATATGCATATACATGTATGTATTCACAAAAAAATTCATATATATGCATACATATACACACATATATTTATATGCATGTGTGTGTATACAAGGGGTCGCTAAAAGTTTATGAAAACAATCAACTATCTTTTTATTCAATCTTTCCATGAAATTTTTAAAATCATTTTATTGGGGGCTCATACAACTTTTATCACAACCCATGCATACATCAATTGTGTAAAGCACATTTGTACATTTGTTGCCCTCAGCATTCTCAAAACATTTGCTCTGCACTTAAGTCCTTGGCATAAGGACTGTTCCCCCCTCCCTCATGAACACTTGATAATTTATAAATTATTATTATTTTGTCATATCTTATACTGTCCAAGTCTCACTTCACCTACTTTTCTGTTGTCAATCCCCCAGGGAGGAGGTTATATGTAGATACTTGTAATGGGTTCCCCCTTTCCAACCCACTCTCCCTCTACCCTACCAGTATCGCCACTCTCAGCACTGGTCCTGAAGGGATCATCCGCCCCAGATTCCCTGTGTTTCCAGTTCCTATCTGTACCAGCGTACATCCTCTGGTCTAGCCAAATTTGTAAGGTAGAATTGGGATCATGATAGTGGGGGGGAGGAAGTATTTAAAAACTAGAGGAAAATTGCATGTTTCATCATTGCTACACTGCACCTTGACTGTCTCGTGTCCTCCCAAGACCCTTCCACAAGAGGATGTCCAGTTGCCTACAGATGAGCTTTTGGTCCCCACTCGTACTCCCCCTCATTCACAATGATATGATTTCTTGTTCTTTGATGCCTTATAACTGATCCCTTAGATACCTCGTGATCACACAGGCTGGTGTGCTTCTTCCACATGGGCTTTGTTGCTTCTCAGCTAGATGGCCACTTGTTATCTTCAAGCCTTTAAGACCCCAGATGCTGTATCTTTTGATAGCCAGGCACCATCAGCTTTCTTCACCACATTTGCTTATGCACCCATTTGTCTTCAGCAATCGGGTCGGGAATGGGAAGGTGAGCATCATGGAAAGCCAGTTTAATAGGACAAAGTATTCTTGCGTTGAGGGAGTACTTGAGTGGAGGCCCAATGTCCATCTGCTACCTTAGTTTCCTCATACACAAGGGTTAGTCAAATCCTATGGGTACAATATCATGGAAGCCTTTTTTTAACGAAAATATCAAAATGCCAATGGTCTGAAGTTCCTAGATGTTCCAGTCATCTTCTCAGTTCAACTACATTGGCTGTGAAATGCTCCTGGGGATTGCCTCAGTGACCATCTTCATGGACTCACCTTGAGCTCAAGATAAAGCACTCTAAAATACATGCCTCTGAGCACAATGGAGTACATATATCGTGATGGGTTCATGTGTATATAGGATATGTGTAGTTTACATTATATATCTCTTAAAATATACATATATGATATATACCATTTTATATATAGAAAGAGCAATCTAAGAAGAGTTTTCTGCTTTTGAAGAGGTAAGATCAGTGCTGTAAGGTAGATGGAGTAAGGTTTTCCAGTTAAATTCTCAGAGGATTTGGCTTGAGACACTCAAAGTGTGAGAAGGTACCTCTGATTAAAATTTTAAAAAAATTATTTTTAATCCCTTGGCACAACTTTACTGATCTTTTTCTCACCAAATTGGTTTTCAAATTTCTTGGAACTTCATAATGAGCTTCTGTGATTTTCCTATGTGCTTGAGAAAATGTGTCAGGATTATTTGATTTGGAATTAAAAAAATAGGGGTGGGGCTTAGCCTTGTTTGACCTTACCCATCTGCTTTGAATTGAACTGGCCGAACATATCCACTCGGAAGCACATAATTTGACTGGACCTTTGTTTGAAAGCACCTAAGACTAAGGCAAGTACAAGACAGAGAGAACTGGCCTGCTACCGTCCACTGATGGCAAAGACATGCCCACACATGTTTATCTTGGGATATCAACGCATGCATGTATGAGTAGGTTTGTATTTCTTGTTTTTCTTATCCGGTGTATGTGTATGTGTGTACATTAATTTGGCACAGTAATCTATGATGGATTAGGGGCAAATCCACGATGACTGATTTGGAAGACTTCACATGCATTTTTAAGTCCTGTTTGCTACTTGACTACATTGCACACATGTATCTCTGCAGCATGAGAGCCTGCTGGACAAGGGCGAGTTACAGATTCATTTGAAAGGTACTCACGTGTTTTCTCTGAGCAATTAGGTCTACTTCTGTAACAGCACCCTAATCCGTGGGAGGTGAAAGCCCCCTCTTCTAAGGAGGCCATCTGCTTCCCCCATGCACTGACTAATGATCTGAAGTTCCCGGATGTTCTCATCATGTTCTCAGTTCAACTAAACAATCTGTGAAGCTCCCCTGGAGAGCGGTTTGGTATCAGTCTTCCTAGAATCATCTTGAGCTCTAGCTCAAAGGTTCCAAGACCTATGCTACTGAGCACCTTGACCAAATACAGAGTGGGAACAATCTGAGCAGGGTCTTGTGCTTTGATTCAGTTTCTTCAAATAACAATAAGAAGCAGAAGTACAGGCTGCAGCGACTTCAACTCCCATAGACTGATGACAAGAGAAATTATATATACAAATAAGATCATAAGAATTACTGGCTGTTTTACTGAAGAGAACACTTAACTGAATGAGGTTAAAGGTTTATCAGGGGTCCTCAAACTTTTAAAACAGGGGGCCAGTTCACTGTCCCTCAGACCTATTGGAGGGCTGAACTATAGTTTTAAAAAAAACTATGAACAAATTCCTATGCACTCTGCACATATCTTATTTTGAAGTAAAAAAACAAACGGGGCAAAAACACCCAGTGGGCTGGATAAATGTCCTCAGTGGGCCGCATGTGGCCCGCAGGCCGCAGTTTGAGGACGCCTGACTTAAGTGTTAACAGGAAGCGATCACCTTGAGGACTACGGTGTACCTGGTCTGAGCTTCAGGATTTTCACTGCCTCAATGACACGCAATAGCTGGAGGAGGAAGACCAAAGAAGAATTCATGCGAATGTTTCTTAGAAGGAAGGATGGCAAGACTTCAGTTCCTTTATTGGGGCAGATCAGGAGGGTGCATGCCCCTAGTTGGTCAGTAAAGAGGAGAAAGGCCTTCGATGGGAAGGCTTGACAGGGGGCCTACAACAATGGGTTTAAGCCAAACAGGGAAGATGAGGATGATGCGGAATCCACAGGTTCTTTATTCTGTTTTAAATAAAGCCACTATGGGTCAGACAGGAGAGACAGGGCTTTCCATGTCTGTAAAGAGTTATAGTCTCAGAAACTCACGGGAGCAGTGCCAGTCATAAGGAATTGAGAGCACATACAACAACAGCAAACAGAAATAAATGGAGTGCCTGGGTGAGGCAAATAGTTAAAATATTAGACTACTAAACACAAGGCTGGAGGTCCGCATTCAGCCACCGGTATCTTGGAAGAAAGACCTTCCAAAGAAGTCAGTTATTAAAACCCCTATAAAAACAAACTAAGGCTGATCTTGAGAAGAACAGAATTCCAGAACACTTCATTGTGCCCATATGAAACTTGTACAGTGATCATAAGGCAATTTGTAAAGCGAACCAGGAAATACTACATGCTCTAAAATCAGGAAAGGTGTGCATCAAGGTTGGATCTTATTACCTGAGCAAACAACCAGGGAAGCTGGATTATATGAAGAAGAATGAGGCATCTGGATTGGAGGAAGACTTCTTAATAGTCTACATTGTGCAGAGGACACACCTTGCTTGCGGAAAGTGAGGAGGACTTGCATCACTTGCTGATGAGGATCAAGGATTGCAGCCGTCAGTCTGGATTACAATTCAGTGTAAAGAAAACCAAAATCCTCAAAATTTGACCATTAAGTAACATTATGATAAATGGAAAAAAGATTGAAGGCAAAGTTTCTGCCTTGCTTGGATCCACAACCAATGACCATGAAAACAGCAGTCCAAAGATCAAACCACACATGTATTCAGTAAATATACTGCACAAGACCTCTTTTAAGTGTTGAAAAGCAAGGATATTATGTTCAGCAATATAGTGTGCCTTACCCAGGCCATGGTGTTTTCACTTACCTCATATGCACATGAAAGCTGGACATTGGATACGGAAGCCTGCAGAACAATCTATGCAATCAAATGATGTAACTGCAAATAATTTTGACAGTATTATGGACTGCCAAAAGAACAAACAAATATTTCTTGGAAGAAGTACACCCAGAGTGCTCCTTACAGGAGGCTGGCTAGACTTCATGCCACCTACTTTGGACATGTTGTCAGGAGAGATGATTCCCTGGAGAAAAGCATCACACTTTGTAGAGTCGAAGGGCAGTGAACAAGAGGAACACCTTAGGCGGAATGGATTGACAATGTGGCTGTGACAACAGGCTCAAATGTGGGAACAATGTGAGGATGTCACAGGAAAGGCAGCTTTTCCCACTGTTGTACATGGGGCTGTTACGCGTTGGAACAAACCCAATGGCATCGGACAACAGCATGGAGCACTGTTCTAATCGGACTCACCTCTTGTTGTCCTGAGTCAGAATTCACTGGCGGTAACTGGGCATCCGTTTGTGAAGAACAGGTGATACTGCCGAGTCCATGTCAGCTAGGTAGCAAGCAACAAAAGGGACACTGATTAGAAACAGGATCTCAAACCCACGCAGTCTAACTCTATTCTTGTTAGCCAGTTAGCAGACTTTGTTCTAATAGCCTGTCTAAGCTCATTAATTATGGTGTGCTCTTTCCTTTTGAAAGAGATTGGAGACAGGCACAAGTTAATGCAATTGGCAATCATGGGTATGTGCTATGTAGTCATCCGTGTATTTTCTCCTTTTAACAATACTAAGGGATGGGCATTATTCTCTCTAGAATAAAAGCACCATAAATTCTCTTCTGTTGCCTTGGTCACTACTGTGTACCCTGTGCCTTGCCCATCATAGACAATGAAAGCTGGACAGCCAGAACTTGAGGAGACCGCTTACTTTTCTCCATCTTGCAAGTTTTCTGCCAAGTGATTAGATGCTTACCACTCCCTATCACTATTAAGAATCCTATCTTGTTTTCCTGCCGCACTTTCCCTTTCTGACAGGTTTCCAGTGGACACAATTCCAGCTCTCGTAGGTTTTACTGCAGTATGGTTGATGAATGAACAAACACCTGCACATGGGACTTCAGGACATTTCACAGTTAAACAACTGGTAAGGGTCTGCTAGGTTTCAAATGTCTTTTTATTCTGTGCTTAAAGTTAAAAAAATGATTTGAAGATGAAATATTGTTGAAACACCCTGTACCCCATCTTATAGGCACTTCTATTAAAAAAACAAAAGGTCTGACAATAGCTGATAAAGAAATTTGTGCTAAGGAAGGATTTTCACACAGTATTGTCTTAAAGAGCAACCACAATAATTAACCAATCAATCCTAAACAGTACAGTTTTGAGTGTTTCCGAAATTGACTGAATTTTTTAATAAGTTTAAGATAAAACTATCTCACTTGTTTATCTAGACTCAGTTTCCCAAAGTGGGCAATACTGTGCCCTGGGGAGAACTGGAATGATCCAGGGAGGAGCTGGAGAAACAGACATTACCTGGGCCCTGGATTCTGAGCTATAAGATAAAAGTTCTTCATTACAAGAGGGGATAAAATAATTTATTTTTCTGAAAAGTTGGTGATAGGCCAAGTAAATTTGAGAATCTCTGAAGGGTCTAGGTCCTTGTGTGACTATGAGTCACTCCCAGGAACGCACTCCTCGGAAGCTGAGGTTCAAAAGAACATCCAAAGCCAACGGCGGCCTGCGAGGTTCCCCAACTCCATGGTTCCAGAATTCTGGATTCCATAAGACTTAACATAGTTTCTCAAAGGAGGAGTTGGGACATTGTCCCAAATAATCTACTATCACAGGAAACAAGGAAATTAATTAATCTAGTTTTCCTTCTCCGTGGTTAATGGTTTCTTAAATTAAGTACAATGTATTCTACTTGAGTATTTGAAAGAGAGAGCTGACAGCTATGCATTCTGAAGGCATGTAAAGAGTGGACTCCTCGCCCCCACTCTTGGATGAGCTATATTCAAAGAGTGCATGTCAACAGCCCTTGGTCAGGAGCCAAAAAAACGATCACCACCATGAGAAAAGTGGCAAGAAACAGGTCAGCTTTCAGAAGCACTGACTGCAAAAGCTCAATTATTTAAATCAAAAACCCAATGCAGATGATCAAATAAGTAGTTGACAGTATTTGATCTGGAGCGCAGAAGAACCATCTGCTCCTCTCTAAGCTGAAGCTTAGGCAGAAAGGCAGGCGACCACAGGCAGAATTTAACATTGAAATGCAGGCTTCATTATCTGGCTTTAATTCTAATGCAATTCAGAGCCGACATTTATATAGAAAACCGGATTATCTGCATAGGAACAGAAACCTCATAAAAAGGGTTCTTTTACGGATTCCCTCCCCCTTCCAGAAATCTGTTTCTTTACTGTGAGAAAACAGGGGGGATGCTCCACATCCAACTGAAAGGCAGCAGCGAAATCCAGAGATTTCTTAATTGTGTCCTTCTCTAAAGAAATTAGGAGCATCTCAGTTGGTTGGGAAGGGGGGCTCTGTCTCTCCCTCTCTTCCCTCCTCTCTCCCTCTCCCCTTCTCCATCTCTCTCTTGTTATTTGTGTGCTTTTAACCTTTACCCTCCCCCACTCCTTCAATGTTAATTCATTCACTCACTGCTATATATGCTGACTCATAGCAACCCGATAAGACAGGGTTGAAGTGCCCCTGTGGGTTTCCAAGACTATAACTCTATACAGGAATAAAAATGCCTCACCTTTCTCCTGTCAACATTAATATCTCCCCTTTAAATGAATGAAAGGAATATTTTTGTCATTTAAAATTTAATAGTCATATTCTAAGATATTTAAGGATGCATTATTACTTATTTAGAAAAGAGCAAAAATACTAAAAGTATATATCTTCAGTGCACTAATCTTTCCACAGTATTTAAAAAAACTAAACTAGGGATTATAGAAGTTTATTTCAAGGAACCATTCCATCTTAAAAGAAAATTTTCTTTTTCAGCCAAGTTTTTCATGGAGTAATATTTAACAGATAAAGGCATTTCCAATTTTCAAAGGAAGTTGAGTGTAGTATTATTGCTTTTTATTAATTGCCTTGAAATGGAGAAATTTGAATTTTGGGAAACTTGAGGGGGAAACATTAAAAAAGTTGAGGTGACAGGAAATAGTTTAGTAAATTCACAGGATCAGAACTATCTGAATGGGGGGGGGGTTAAAAGAATTGCATTCTTATTTAAATAGTAAAAAGAGACCCAGTTTTAAGCAATTGTACTAATATATTTTCCATAGTTTTCTATTCTGAGTTTAATTAAATGTAAAATCTTGACAGGAAAGGGTGCTCTAGTAGTTTTTATATTTCGTCAAACTCAAAGGGGAGTTTCTTCCTTTCTTGCCATATCTTACCAGCAGGTCCATTATCAAACTCTATTAAGCACATCGATATTTAAAGTTTTGGAAGCTTGAGCAAATCACACTTAAGTTCTTCCAACTCCTCCCTGTGGAAAAAAACAAACGAGTGCAGGTTCCAAGCCCAAGCAAGCTCTGTGGGCCAATCGTCACATCAACAAATCATTCTGAAAGTCATGGTTCCAGAGCTCCTGAATGGAGGCGTTATACTGATGTTTATGTACAGTGAATTGTTTAATATATCTCTTTGAGCCTCATGCCTTGTCACTTCAAACAAACAAATTTTTCCTGGTGGGTCTAGATAGGCAGGCGAGGGAAGATACTAATAGGATTATATAATTCAGCTGTGGATGATTTTTAACAGGGTTCATTGTGATTGCCAACAGGGCTAATTGTAATTACTATCTGTCTGGGTATAAAATGAGCCATCTCAGCAGTTAAAAGAGGTGATTTCACTACCGATAAGGAAGGATGAGCCAGGAGTAGAGAGCTTTCTTTGGACACTGAGATCTCTGCGCAGGCACATCCTTGTGACACCAGGAAAGCAAAGAAGCATGGCCAAGAAGCCATAACACCAGAACCAAGAGTCTGAAACATATGGATGGCCCACCCAGCCCACAAAGTAAAGCTGAGATAGGAAACTAACCCATGGAGTAGGGTGCCCACCCCCAACCCCCCAGCACGTAACCGAGGGAGGTGAAGTTGCAGACCCACAACAGAAGTTGGAGTCACAACCTCTTGGTTCTGGTGTTATTATTAAAGAAGTCTGTAGAGGCAAGAGCAAAGATGATGTAGAATGAATGAGGTATGATTTCCCAATGAAATATTCATAAAATAGCCTTTGATGTACCTCAGCTTTACTTTGTGGGCTGGGTAGTCCATCCATATGTATGATCAGGTACATTGTCATGATGGAAAATTTTTCCTTTGACCACAATTTCATTTTTTTACCAATACATTTTTTCTATTTTTGTAAAACATCTTGAATAGAATCTCCTGAAATTTCTTTGTGTCCTTTGAGAAAATCTGTCAAGATCATCCCTTGGGAATTTCAAAGAATATTTACCATAATATTGTGTGCTGACCTTGAATTTGGTTCACCCAAAAGATCCACTCAAAAAAAAATCATGATTTTGATTGGATTATTGTTTTGAGGCACTATAATGAAACTAATACAAGCGTATTACTGAGAGAACTTGTTGTCTAGAGCCATTCACAGGTTGTTGTTGTTGTTGTAAGGTGCCATCCAGTAGATTCAAACCCATAGTAACCCTATGCATGAGAAATGGAAACATTTTCTGGTCCTGGGCCATCCTCACAATTATTCCTATGCTTGAGCACAGATTAGTCTGGTAAAAGAGCTTTGTAACATAAACTTGAGCTGGGTAGAGGCCAAGCCAAGAGGATGAGGGTCAGAAAGAGAAGGATTGCCTGTAGGTGTGCCACAGAAAAGGCTGCCCTGATTGTATAACTGTATCGTGACCATTTCTCACCGAATTTGTAACTTGTTTCCTTCTCCAGTAAACTACATAATCATGAGTATTATCTGTGAGTTCTGTGTCACCATTGTAATAGATTAACAAACTCAACTGAAAAGTAGAAGGCTCTGTGGAAGAGATGGTCTTTTGCAGGAGCTGTAAGACATGCAGTAAATGCCATGCAGGTGGCTGGCCATATATGACTTCTTCCTTCCCTATTGCCATGAGGCAGGGGTCAGACATACTTTCACCCTTCATCCTTGTTTATTTGGATACCAACCCTTCGATGCTGTGATCCACAATTTGTTGCAAAGGCCACAGATTCGCAGACAATACTCACAGTTAAGGAGGAGGGGGATGAATAGGTTATAACCAGTCAGATTCAGCAAACAGAATACTTGTTACTTGTCCACAGCAAAACGTCTCCTCAGCCAGGAGCCAAGTCTCTCTCCAGTCCTCAGCCATGTGACTTTAGTTTGGTTTTTTCCTGCCTTGGCTTTTGCTTTCTTGGACCAGGAAGCCAGACTGTCACTTTACTTCACAGTCCCATAGTCTCAGTGCTATTCCTCTTGCTATGTCTTGTAATCTTCATGAGACCGTGTCTGGCACAACTGTTTTCAGCAGCCCCTCCCACTGCAGATGGAGATTTTGAGTGTGCTTTACCAATGGTCCTAGGCCTTCTCTTTCCAGGTCCATTGGCTCTTAGACACTGAGGAATGGCTTTGAAGGAGGTGTCGTTTTTGTCTTTGAGCCAACCAAGAAAACAAAGGTTGGTGTCTTTAGTCGCCCATTCTAATCGAGTCTAAAGAGACCTCCAAGGAAGCAAAGGGTGTGACTGGGCTCGAACCCTCTACTAAAGTCAAGTCTAATCCCACCCTAATCCTGCCCATTAGTATAGTAGACAATGCCATCCAAAATGGGATTATCCCCACAGATATAGAGTCCAGAATTATAAGATATCACATAATGAAGTTTAGCTAGAAGGGCCATATGAATTGAGTACATCGCCAGAATGTGGAGGGTAGCATCCGGTCTCAGCCTCTTAGGAATCCACCTTGGGCAACAGAGACTGATGGTGGTGATTCTCTGCGTAGCTGGAGGAGGTCAGCTGCCAGCTCCATGGTATTTTACTTTGACAAGATTCATCCATGACTGTAGCACCAATGACATTTAACTATACTATATCTTCACAAAAATAGTCACTGATGTCATACACACACACAATTGATGTTTCCATCAATAATTTATCAATACAGCAAAAAAGGTAACTTGTAAATGTTAAAAACAGATAACAAAGTATTGCTACAGGAGTTCTAGTTCATACATGCACAGGTTGACTTTGAACAAAAGGTGTGTAGGTATGTCTCTCTAACCTATGAATTTTTGCCCAGAGACGCAGGGTGAAGTATAGCACCGATAAAATATACAACTTTCCTCTAGTTCTTTAATGCTTCCGCCCCCGACTATCATGATCACAATTCTACCTTACAAATCTGGCTAGACCAGAGGATGTACACTGGTACAGATAGGAACTGGAAACACAGGGAATCCAGGACAGACGAACTCCTCTGGACCAGTGGTGAGAGTGGCGATACCAGGAGGGTGCAGGAAAGGTGGGGTGGAAAGGGGGAACAGATGACAATGATCTACATATAACATCCTTCTAGGGGAACGGACAACAGAAAAGTGGGTGAAGGGAGACATTGGACCGTGTAAGACATCACAAAATACTAATTTATAAATTATCAAAGGTTCACGAGGGAGGAGGCATGGGGAGGGAGTGGAAAAATGAAGAGCTGATACCAAGAGCTCAAGTAGAAACCAGATGTTTTGAGGATGATGATGGCAACAAATGTACAAATGTGCTTCACACAATGGATGTATGGATGGATTGTGATAAGGGTTGTACGAGCCCCCAATAAAATGCTTTAAAAAAAAAAGAAACTCACGGGGCAGTTCTATTCTGTTGCATAGTCACTGTGAGTCAGCATTGACTCAACGGCAGAGAGTAAGTAAGGTACTTTCACCTCCCTGGACCTCTTCCTACATGACCAACAATAAAAAACCAAACATGTTTTATGACTGCAAAGAAATGCTGAAAAACTCGGCTTATGCACGGGCATGAATGGTACTTCACTGTGCTCCTTGTACACGAATCAAGAGACAGTTCTGCAAACAGCACAAGGAAATGCTGCATGGCTTAAAGTCAGGAAAGGCATGCATCATAATTCTCTCAACATGATTGTTCAATCTTTATCTGAACGATCATCATAGGAGCTGGATGAGATGAATAAGACCATGGCATCAGAACGGGAAGAAGGCTTACTAACAACCTACAGTATGCAGATGGCACAAGCTCGCCTGCTGAAAGTCTGGGAACCCTGAAGCACCTGTTGATGAAGATGAAGGATCACAGCTTTCAGTGTAGATCACAGGTCAATGTAAAGAAGACCAAAATCCTTACAAGTGAACATCATGATCAATGGAGAAAGACTGAAGTTGTCAAAGAGTTTGCCTTGCTTGATTCACAATCAATTGTCATGGAAACAGCAGTTAAGAGAACAAAAGATGCATTGCCTGGGGTTAATCTTCTGTACAAGACCGCTTTAGAGTGTGGAAAAGCAAGGGTTTTACTTAGAAGACTAAGGGACCTATGACCCAAGCCATGGTATTGCCTCCTACGCATGTGAAAGTTGGACATTGAATAAGGAAAATCAGAAAAATAATTGACGGATTTGAATTGTGGGCTGGAGAAAAACAGTGAGAGTGCCACAGACTGCTAAAAGGACAACAAATCTATCTTAGGTGAAGTACGGTCAGAGTGCTCACTAGAGGCAAGGCTGGCAAGCATTCATCTTACATGCTTTGGACGTCAGGAGTGACCGATCTCTGGAGAAGGACATCATATTTGGTAAAGTAGAGGGCCAAGGGAAAATAGGAAGGGCCTCAAGGAGATGGACTGACATCGTAGCTGCAACAGTGGGCTCAAGCATAGGAATAATTGGGAGGATGGCCCAGGACCAGAAAGTGTTTACATTTCTCAGGCATAGAATTACTATGGGTTTGAATCTACTGGATGGCACCTTGCAACAACCACCCATTAATGGCTCTAGACAAGTACCTTCAGTGATACACCTTGTATTAGTTTCATTATAGTGCCTCAAAACATTCGTCCAATCAAAATCATGATTTTTTTGACTGGATCTTTTGGGTGAACCAAATTCAAGGTCAGCATACAATATTATGGTAAATGTTCTTTGAAATTCCCAAGGGGTGATCTTGACAGAGTTTCTCAAAGGACACAAAGAAATTTCAGGAGATTCTATTCAAGATGTTTTACAAAAATAGAAAAAAATGTATCAGTAAAAAAATGAAATTGTGGTCAAAGGAAAAATTTTCCATCCTGACAATGTACCTGATCATACATCAAAGGCTATTTTTTATGAATATTTCATTGGGAAACCTTACCTCATTCATTCTACATCATCTTTGGGAAAATTTTTCCTTTGACCACAATTTCATTTTTTTACGGATACATTTTTTTCTATTTTTGTAAAACATCTTGAATAGAATCTCCTGAAATTTCTTTGTGTCCTTTGAGAAACTCTGTCAAGATCACCCCTTGGGACTCTAGCTTGGGTCAAGTGTACCTGAGTCTTCAAAGGGACATCTTTGCTCTTTAACACGTTAGTGGTTTGGGACAGCAGATTTGACCAATGCAACACACCATTTGATTTCTTGGCTGCTGCTTCCACAAGTGTTGGTTGTTGGTCCAACTAAAAATTAAATTCTTGACAAGTTCAATCTTGTCTCTGTTATTGTTTCTGGGACACATTGTGACCTATGTATAAGGGTAAGTAACAACAAGAGAAGAAACATGGTCTGGTTTCAAATACTTGATAGGTTGCATTTCACTAGATGTGGTCTGTTAGCTTTCTCAACACTCACGAATTCAGTTTGCAATTAAAAGCTGAACATCTGAGCATCTTAAGAGAAAGTCTGTGTAATGATGCATTCCATTACTGGAGATAACTTTTATCAAGGATAATTGAAGTGGTAAAAGGCAAGAAAGGAATTAATAAATCTCCTCATTATCAAACCATTCAATGGCAGACTTTTACATGACAAAGTTAATCCAGACTGGAGATTCAGTTTCAATGATAAAGAATTCCTTAGGATTTCTCTGTATTTCTTCTAAAACCATCATATGCATTTTGTTGTAGGGCTGGAGCAAAGCATTTTAGTTTTCAGGGTTGGCAATATTATAAATATTCATAACAACACATCTGTCAAAATGCACCACCCAAAGGTGTTTCAACCATAAAAGGGGAAGCTTCCTTGAGTGGTCCTTGAAGAAAGCACATGACATGTTCCTTTTGATTGTTCTAGCATTTCAGCTAAAATTCCTGACCTTCAATAAGTAAACAGCTTCTCCCTAATGAAAAATATTCAGAGAAGAACAAAAACATTCATTTTTGAGGAGGAAAAAGTGTTATTATTTTTGTCCTCTTAGGAACTGTTTCTGACTACACTGGCAGTTTGAGCTGGCTCTTTCAAAATTCAGATTTCTGTTTTATTTTCAAATCACTTTTAAATGTCAAGGTTTTTGTTGTTGGGTTATTTTCCCTCTCTTTTTGTAACCTACATTTAGTAGACAAGAATGTTTGGTTGTAAAGTTTTCCTACCTGGTTAAAATCTTCCGTAACTTTAGAAAGCAGTGTAATGTAAGTACACTGCTATGTAATAATGCCAAGTATACAATGCACTCATCGCCGAATTGTAAGCCCTAAAGATTATATGCTCACCTGGGCATATGGGCACAAAAATCTTAAATAAACTCCATTTCCCCCTCCTCTATAACACTTGTAACCTACATGATCTAATGTTCTTTTATGAAAGAAAAACCTTGGAATCAGGACTACTGCATTTGCTGTCAGTTCCCGTATGCTATTGTCACAGTCCTTGATGTCCATGAGTTTATTGTTATGGCTATTAGGTTATTTTGAGTATCTAATAACCTATGGCGTTCACCTTCCAGCATGGTATGGGATAATATTCTCTTGTGATCCATAGAGTTTTCATTGTATAATTTTCATAATAGATATGCCAGGCCTTTCTTTCTAGTGCATCTTGACCTAGAAGTTCTGCTGAGACATGTCCACCCTGTGTGATCCAGCTCGTATTTGAAATACTGGTAACATGGCGACCAGCCTCAGAGCAACATGTCAGGTAACACAGTTGGATAAATCGTGACAGGAGGTCTATTCTTTGACCTTATTCTGAGTCTTTTTCTCTAAAACATATGTGTTACATGTCTTATTTCCCTAATTTTATCAACCACAGAAATGTTTGTACTTGTTAAAGTCACACTCTGGAAATCAAATAATGCAAATATAGACTTCAAAGTCTTGGGAGGAAAAGCAATTTGTCTAGGGGCACACAGCTAGTTGGGTTGGATTGTCATTTGTGGCTTCATTCTTAAAAATAAGAAATGATTCCCTGAAACATCTGGAGCTTCCTTTAATGCTATTTAAATTATATGTCTGCAACCAGGAGTCTCGAATCACAATCTTGAAACCAAACATGATTCGTAAGAGCTCATGATTACAAGATCAAAAAGACTACATTAATATGACATCAGCTCATTAATTTGTACCTTCATTTCTGCCCTCCTGCAATTTAAAAATAGCTCCACTGATTATGGAAAGGTTTTCTTCCTTTTGGAAAAAAAAAAGTAGCATAATTGAATTTTTTCAGTGTTATCTTTGATGAACATTTAGAAGCTCAGAGCCAAATCTTATCTGCAAAAAATGTAAATTCATCTGTGTAAAATTGGAGCAAAGCACAGATCTAAGGTGGAAGATGGATACCAACAGCTGGTGTGCATTTCTAAAGGTTCTGTGGAGGAGTTGACTTCAGGTCAGGCATGGGTAGACACTTCATTTGGTACTTTTCTTTTGAACTTGTGTGTGCCGTGCTGGTCTTCCTGATAACTCAGCGTGCTTCTAAACCACTACGTCCAGATTTCTGATTTCCTAGGTAATTCTAAGGAAATCGGTCTTGAAGGTTATGCACCACTTTTGGCAGTCCCATGTGAGTCAGGGTGGGCCTGTGCTAACAGG
This sequence comes from Echinops telfairi, assembly GCF_000313985.2. Classification (NCBI taxonomy): domain Eukaryota; kingdom Metazoa; phylum Chordata; class Mammalia; order Afrosoricida; family Tenrecidae; genus Echinops; species Echinops telfairi. The sequence goes on along the minus strand of NW_022106189.1, from coordinate 23,913,719 downwards.
GTTTTATGGTTGAGTTTCTAGAGTCTAGATTCTAGAATCTAGAATGTGATCACTAGACAGTTTTTCTAACGTGCTGGTAGGTAAGTTTGCGAGAGTAAACATTTGGCTGACAGCTTTACATTTTTGTTTCGCGTTCCCTTGAATCAGTTCACTTTACACAGATATCAATGGAGGAACACTTCAAAGAGTTTTATAGCAGATGACTTCTGGTTGCTGTTTTAACATAGAGTGAATTTTTAAATGAACATATGGAATATTCCAAGACAATTATCCTAAGTGAATTGGGGAGGTGCACTGCTTTATTGGCATTTCTCTACTTTTCTTTTCTCCCCTAACAACACAAATTCTTTCCTGCCTCAGGATATTGCAATCACTGTTGCATTTTCCTAGAAAGCCCTTCTTCTTGATACCTTCCTGGATGCATTTTCCTTATATCTCATATTGCCTCTAAAATGCCAATTATCCCTTGAGTCTTTTGCTGAGGATGATATGCAGTGGCTCCACACACCCACAACCCAATCCTGCTCTCTCTCAAATGCAGATAGACTCTCTCCCTCTGATGGAGAGGCTAGTATACACACTGCTCAAATTCCTTGGATTTGCTCAGTCAGGCTCTATGTCTTTTAAGAGACAAAGCTTTAACACCTATAGATTTATCCACTTTATTCCTGTGCTTTCCTAAAGCACAAAAACTACAAAAAAAGTAGACCAAGCTCAACTATTTTAAATACTGTGATTTTCTTAAAAATTTATATTTTTCCATGCATCTATTAGGAGAAAGTGAGCTCAGTACAGGACAATAACAAAATAGAATGGGTTATCGAGCTTGCCTCCAAAGAGCTGTTCCTACTCCTAGGTTTAGAGGGACAAGTGCCAGGAGAGATTAATACCCTGGAAGAGAGGGTTACACAAGTTGCCCCAGTGGGGAGGGGCAGTTAATATTGATTGAGGAAACAGACAGCCTCTGATAATCACATAAAAATATATTTTTCAATTAATGGCTTTTCTTAGGGTAGGGTCCCTAACAGCTGATCTTGGAACTAGATTCATATGTGATTTACAAGTCACATGCTATCGGAAGAGACTAATAAGGGGGGGGGGCATTTCAAGTAAATGTGTAATTTCATAAAATGTTTCAACTTCAAACTGAACTCACAAGAAAGCTTGAACTGTAAAGTATGTCTTAGAATTAGTACTATCTCAAAGCAAAATAATTGAGCTTTTCAACTTTTATGCCAGTAGGTCATTAGTTAGGGACCACCCATAGAAATATCTATCAGGACATTTTCTACTTTTCTGAACATGGAATCTAAATGGCTCCATTAACCAAAGGGCTGTCCTCTGAAGAAAGTCACAAATGTTGGTACACAATAACAAAGTCACACATAAGCTGGGGCTTTTGTTGTTTTTAAGTACAATTGAGTTGAATCCCACTGGTAATGATCCTGTATACAATAGAATGAAACCATGTCTGATCTTGTGCCACCCTCAAAATTGCTATGTTTGAGCCCATTATTTCAGCCATGTGTTAATCCAAATCCTGAGAGTCCCCTTCTCTTCTTGACCCTCTACTGCAGTGGCGCTCAACCTGTGGGTGGCAACCCCTTGGGTGGTCAAATGACCCTTTCACAGGAGTTCCCTTGGAACATATTTCCAATGGTTCGAGAAACCAAGACACCGCTCCTCTATCTTTCTCTAGGCAGGTACGCCCACATGCAGCTATGCTGATCTGGTGAAAAACAAGCTCTCTCAACCTTTGCACTGACTGTTTTTTTTAGGCATACTGTCTCAAAATATAGCAATGTAGTGTCCTGTTGTTATATTAAGACTGTTACCCATGCTACACCATTCCTCAAGAAAAAAATTTCATTTATTTGTAATTGGAAATAAATATTTCACAATATATAATTACATATTGTTTCTGTGATTAATCACTATGCTTTAATTATTCTCAATTTGCAACAATGAAAATACATCCTGCAGACTAGATATTTACATGATGATTCACAACAATAGCAAAATGACAGTTATGAAGTAGCAACAAAAATAATTTTATGGTTGGGGTCACCATGGCATGAGGAACTGTATTAAAGGGTCTCAGCCTAAGGAAGGGAGAGGGAGAGGCATGGGAAAGGAAGTGGGAACAACAACTGATCCAAAATCAGTGGCGAGGAGAGTATAGGAGTCCTGGTAGGGCTTGATCAAAGGCAATGTAACCAAGAGGAATGACTGAAACCCAAATGAAGGCTGAGCATGATATTGGGACAAGAGGAAAGTAAAAGGAAATAGGGGAAAGAACTAGGAGGCAAAGGGCATTTATAGAGGTCTAAATACAGGCATGTATACATGTAAATATATTTATATATGATGATGGGGAAATAGACCTATGTCCATATATTTATAGGTTTAGTATTAAGGTAGCAGATGGACATTGGGCCTCTACTCAAGTACTCCCTCAATGCAAGAACAGTTTGTTCTAATAACCTGGCATTCCATGATGTTCACCTTCCCAACATGATCACTGAAGGTGCATAAGCAAATGTGGTGAAGAAAGCTGATGGTGCCCAGCTATAAAAAGATATAGCATCTGGAGTCTTAAAGGTTTTAAGATAAACAAGTGGTCATCTGAGAAGCAACAAAGCCCACATGGAAGAAGTGCATCAGCCTGTGTGATCACATGGTATAGAAGGGCAGGTATAAGACATCAAAGAACAAAAATCATATCATTGTGAATGAGGGAGAGTGTAGAGTGGAGACCAAAAGCCCATCTGTAGGCAACTGGACATACCCTTACATAAGGTATGCCGGGAAGAGACAAGCCAGTCAGGGTGCAATATAGCACTGATGAAACATACAACTTTCCTCTATTTCTTTGATGTTTCCTCTCCACCACTATCATGATCCCAATTCTATCTTACAAACCTGGCTATACCAGAGGATGTACACTGGTACAGATAAGAACTGGAAACACAGGGAATCCCTCAGGACCAACAATGAGAGTAGTGCTACCAGTAGGGTAAGGGGAAGGTGGGGTGGAAAGGGGGAACTGATCACAAGGATCTACATATAACCCCCTCCCTGGGCGACGGACAACAGAAAAATGGATGAAGAGAGACGTTGGAGAGTATAAGACATTACAAAATCTATAATAATTAATAAATTTTCAAGGGCTTGCAAGGAAGTGGGGGCGGGGAGGGAGGGGAAAAATGAGGAGCTGATACCAAAGGTTCAAGTAGAAAGCAAATGTTTTGAAAATGATGATGGCAACAAGTGTACACATGTGCTTGACACAATGGATGGATGGATGGATTGTGATAAGAGTTGTATGAGCCCCAATAAAATTATTTAAAAATGAAGTTTGAGAAGGCAAAAGAAAAAAAATAAACTGAAGGTTGAGGACCACTGCTCTACTGTGCCGAGCATGTCCTTTTCCAAAGGCTGGTCTCTCCTGGTAGCATGTCCAAAGTATGTGAGACTGTCTCACCATTCTCTCTTCTAAGGTGTATTCTGACTATATTTCTTCTGAGGCAGATTTGCTTGCTCCTATGGAAGTTCACAGCACTTTAACTATTCGTTGGCAACACTATATTTCAAATCCATCAATTTTTATGAGGGATTTCATTAGTCATGGTCCAACCCTTAGATGCAAGTTTCCATCCCTTCAGACAGATATTTCGAACCGTGCCTGGGGGCAGATGCAACGTAGTCCTCTGAGTGATAGCCCTGCTCTTCAAAACTTCAAAAGGATCTTGTGCAGTAGATTTTCCCAAGACAGTGCATCGTTTGATCTCTTGACTGTTGCTTCCATGAGCATTGCTTGTGGATCCAAACAAAGTGAAATCTTTGAAAACCTTAATATATTCTCTGTTTATTACGATGTTGTCCATTAGTCTGCTTACGAGGATTACAATCCATACTTATGGCTACAGTCTTTGATTTTCATCAGCACATAGTTCAAGTCCTCCTTTCTTTCAGTAAACAAGGCTGCGTCATGTGCATATAACAAGTTATTAATAAGCCTTCCTCCAAATGTGATGCTGTGTTTATCTTCATATAGTCTAACTTCTTGGATTATTTGTTTGGCATAGAAATTAAAAGTATGGTGAAAGGACACAATCCTAAAATCACTTCTCCAGATTTTAAACCATGTAGTAGTATTCCTTTGTTCTGGTCAAACCACTGCCTCTTGACCCATGAACGGATTAATTCCACATAAGCAGAATTAATTGTTCTGTAATTCCTATTCTTCTCAATGTTATCCATAGTTTGTTATGATCCACACAATTAAATGCCTTTGCCTTGTCAATAAAACAAAAAATAAACATCTTTCTGGTATTCTCTACTTTCAGGCATGAGTCAGTTGACACCAGCATTTCTATCCCCTCTGCCATGTTGAGTCATATTGACAATTAAAGGAACATATTAACAAATATAACAGGCTCCTATAGTAAGTCAGGATCAGTAAACAGTAAAGATAAAGTCATTGGTC
>NW_022106189.1:23906730-23908013 GCF_000313985.2 Echinops telfairi | reverse complement strand
AAGTCATGTGCCCAAATACATCTTTCTACCTGTATCTAATCTCCTGCCAGGGCTCCCCAAGATCAAACAGAGAGTTGGAATGAGGCAGTACTAAGGAGGGACCCAAGAGGCAGAGACTGAGGAGGGTATGTTCATATGAAGCAAACCATGCGAACTCTCAGAAAAATAAACGTATGTGTCTTGGAGGAAGTACAGCCAGAATGTCTCTTAGACTCACACAGTTTGGCCACGTTATCAAAAGATACCAATCCCTGGAGAAAGACATCAAGCATGGAAAAACAGAGGATCTGGAGAAAAAGAAAGAGTCCCTCAAGGAGATTAAATGATAGAGAGGCTTCCACAATGGGTTCAAAGACAACAACAACTGTGAGGATGGCCTGGGACCAGACAGTGATACACTCTTTTGTAAAGAGGGTTGCTACAAGTGGGAAGCAACTCAATGGCATCTAATAGGACACTTGTTGAAGTAAGAATATTTAGAGCACAAAGTACCTAGTACAAATAACTTACAAGATTATACCTTGATTATCCACATTTTTTCAGTATGTCGTTTAGCTAATCCTGGTCCCAGATTTTCAGATGATGAAATTCTTACCTCAATGCATACACTGATTTTGAGTTAAGAGTTTTTTTCACCATCAAGTCAATGATTATGTTTGATTTACATTGTGCCCCCATTATTGAGAAGAGTAACATATATAAAGATCAAGTTCTGACATTATTATAGAAGCCCTGGTGACCTTGGTGGTTCAAAGTGTGTCTGCTAGGGAAGAGTCAATATGGTATCTAGAGGGAATCACCCACCTGGTGCTCCTGTTGTTTGAACAGAAAATGAAGAGGTAAAGAGGCCAATATTGGGAGGCGGGGTGTTAAAAATAGATTCAGTATACTACGGTCTGGTTCAGCCTTCCCCACATAATTTTCACCCACTGTATCTGGTCATGGGCTCCACTAATGTCTCACCGAGACAGCGTCCACCACCCCTTCCTGTGCCCAAGATCTGAGACTCACAGAATGCACTAATTTCCTCAGGCTGTCTAAAGATGGTCATAATCCCAGGCTCATCGAGAGTCTTCAAGAACTAGCCACAAGACCTCACACCATATGTGGCAGTTACATGATCTACTGTTAACATGAGAGAGAGGTGGAGGCCAGGACCAGTGGGGAGATAATCATACAGATCAGGGGACAGACCTGGAATTATGTATGCTTTTTCATTTGTTTGCTATTTTATTTTTATCTCTCTTTTTATTCAATCTTTTGTTTTGTCTCTATTATTGTTG
>NW_022106189.1:23903982-23905588 GCF_000313985.2 Echinops telfairi | reverse complement strand
GATATGAAAATAATAATAATTTATAATTTATCGAGGGGTCTGAGGGTGGGAGGGGGAGAGAACTGATTCCAAGGGCTCAAATAGAAAGTAAATGTTCAAATAGAAAGTAAATGTTTAGAAAATGATGATGGCAACATATGTACAAATATGCTTGATATAACTGATGCATGGAAAGTTATAAAATCTGTAAGAGCCCCCAATAAAATGATTTCTAAAAAAAGAAGGGCTTATTATGGGAGTTGCAATCTAATGGTATTATACATTGCAGGTTACTGTCCAGTTGATTTTCACTCTTAGAAATTCTATGCAACAAAGTAAAATTGTCCCAGGGGTTTTTTAGGGGCTATTAATTTTTATGGGAGCAAATCTTCAGGTCTTTCTTCCAGGAGCCGCAGGGGAGGTTTGCTATTGACCTTTCTGTTAGCAGCCAAACACTGAACCAACCACCGTACCAGGTTATTACATAAAAGCTCCTACCTCAAACCTGTCCACAGTCAGATCACTTCTGAAGGAATTCTAGTGTAGTGTTCAGCGAATGCCACCAGAATTTTGTTGTTTACCCCACTTTGAATTTCCAAAACTTGTCTCTGTATAAAGGTCCCAGGAAAAAATTGTCACCCACGTCACAAGAAAGTTGGACTGCATGGGGAAATCTATAACTTCTGAAAATCTACCCATGACCGAAGTGATTGTGAAATCATTTGCACGATGTGTTTATAAATCTAATTAGACTGTATGTGCTCAACTGCTGGGGTATCCTTCATTATCCTAGCACAGAGCTCCATACTTGGTTGGTACACAATGCAATCTATACTTCTGAAAGGAAACGTTCTGAATGCAGACTTCAGACAAGGTGATTCAATGCGCTAAGCACCAGGCTCCTTTGTAAGGAACTAAGGAGGAGCATGCTTTCTTGAAAGTCTCCCTGTTGGGATTAAGTTCTGCAGTCTATATGAAAACGATTCTCAAGTGTTAGCTGACGTTAACAAAAGGGAGATTAACATTACTGTCAGCTCAAAATAGACTTTAGGAAAATGGCAGTGGAAAGTCTGGGCACCCTTTCCTGTTTTTTACCTGCATTGTTTCTCCTGGGTGTCTCTTTTATTACTCTAGTCCTGTGTCAAGCCAGGAGAGAGTGGTTAACACTCAATGTCCTGAAGGCACAATAGAAGGCACTATTGCGCTACGTGGGAGAAAAGGAGACTGCCCGCTCCCATAAAGATCGAAAGCCTCACGAAAACAAAAGGGCAGTTCCACTCTTTGCTACGTGGGTTGCTAGGAATTGGAATCAACTCCGTGGCAGGGAGTTTGCATTTGTTAACTTTTGTAATACTAAATTACAAATCTAGTGAGATGTGGGTTAGGCGCTGGACTGCTGCTGGTGGTTTAACCCCACTAGCTGCGCCAAGTGTGAAAGATGAGCCTGTTGCTCTGTCAAGATCTACAGCCCCCTCAGTTACATGAAGCCATTTTGAGCTGACATGAACTGCCTGTCAATGAGTTTGTGTTTCGTTATACCAAATTTCACTCCAGTACAAACCAGTGGCAAAGAGAGGGTTCCAAATCCAAAGCCCTGCCGTTCATGTCCCTTAACCTCACACCTCTT
>NW_022106189.1:23886641-23902929 GCF_000313985.2 Echinops telfairi | reverse complement strand
TAGTTCAGATGTGGACTACTCTGAAAATAAACTGTTCTGCCTCTTATTGGCATTGGGGCATTGACAAGCAATTCAATATCTCTGCTTGCTTATTTGAAGATGTAAAGGATCATATTACCTCATAGGTAGAGCTGCTTGGAGAATATAATCAGGCACTTTAATAAAGCACATTCAAGAAGCACGTCTACCTTAAGCATTGCGCTCTAAGATCTTGTCCAGGTGGGAGATAATTGAAACAGTTCTAAAATATTATGTATCTACATCCTTCTGCAGTAGGACTTTCATGGCCACTTTACTATTTTAAATATAAAGACTCATTTGAGGATCTACTGAGGCCAAAGAAAGAAATATACGTTGGAAGAGGAAAAGGTATTTAATGGAACAAACTAAGCATGATTTTCAGCAAGAGTCCTTTCATCATTATTGCCAACAGAGACGATTTGAACAGAACTAAAGACAATAATATAACTTGCGCATAATCAAAGGATCCCACACAGAATGCAAAGCATAGTTAGCTAGATTCTGGGTATGTGTGGGAGGACTCCAGAGATGTCTGTCTGCAGGTAGCTTATTATGTTGCCATTTATTGAGAAGTCCAAGCTAATGGTGCATACCACTTTAATGAGTAAATGAAAATCTACATAAAATAAATGGCCCATCAAATAGGAAAAAAAAGAGGATACATTAACAGGTATTAATGTATCTCTAGTATTGGATGAAGCCAGTCCTGTATATATTCTTACAATTTCTTGGAAGCTCCCACAGGGAGCCAACTCCCTTCCATCATTCATTTTAACCTCTATATTGTGATAATCCATCATTATGAAAGCAAGCATCTGAAAAGACTGCAAAAGCCTCTTATAAAACCTTGCCTACCATCCATTTAAATGATAAAGTTTGATATTACTGATGATTGAATTGAAAAGAATTAAGGGGAGATAAATTCAGATTTGCTAAATGACTAGTTTAAAAAGAATGTGCTATATATTGACATTTGAATTGAAATGAATTGAAAAGGAATAATATATTTTATCACTGTATATCTAAATTATAAGTCTCAACGCAGTTCTGCAAAAAATCAATATCATTATAATTATTAGAGAATCGAGGCTTATAAAGATTGCCAGAAATGGTCAAGGTCATACAGACCTATATAGTTTATCTGGTCATCTAATTGGAATCGCTGTCTGGTCAACTTCAAGGATTTGTCTATTTCTCCTATGTGAACTACAAGCGAGCAACCCATTAATCATGTCTTTTGTTATAAAAAGAATGGGCTCACTAGGAGCCGAGCTGTGTGCTGAATATTTTGCATGCATTTTTCTGATCACTTGTGCTCTCACGGCCACCATTGTCTTAGGTGAGATGTCACCGCACACTTTCAGGGGAGCTAGAGAAGACAGTATCTCTGAGTATTTCAATATTCTTAACTGTAAAGAATGAATGAAGGGACAAGTGGATAACTGATCAGTGTGAAACCCTAATCCCACCTGATTTAACAATGGGTTCATTGTCAATGTATGGCGTTTTAGAGGCCTTCAGAAAACTCGTGGGAAAAAGATCTCATGTACCCTTTTAAAATCCTCTTGCATATATCATATTCAAAGTTGTTTTATCATAAGTGTTCTTATGACATTAGAATAGAGCTAAGTGACTTTCGTAGCTCAGATTGGGATCATAGAAAGGTAGGCTACATTTCATCTGAATCATTCAGTTGACATTTTTGATCACTCAGTAGCAGACTATCTTCAGCAAAATGATGCAGCTAAACTTCAATCCTAGCTCTACCTTCTTCTGAATCCACTTATCAAAATGTTTTGATGTTCCCTCGCCCTGAGCATGCAGTTTCTCCATTTCTAGTTCAAGAAACAGAGCCAGCTCTCTGCTTCCACGCAGAACAAATACTTTTCTCTTTACTTCATATTTTGTCTTTGGAACCACATCTGTCTTGTTCTTTCTTTTTTCTTGCTTCTGTGTACTCCCCTATCATCTTGCTTACCCTCTCAAAAAACAAACAAAGACTCCAAACTCACTTCCAAAGAGTGAATGTCGACTATAAGATAGAGTTTCTGAGATTAACTCTTCATGGGTGTAGAAAATCCAGTCTTTCTCCCACAGGGCAGCTGATGGTTTTAAACTGCTGCCCCTGTAGTTAGCAGCCCAATGGGTAACCACTACACCACCAGGGCTCCTTGTTTGCCTTAGAGTAGCTTTTAATAAACTATACAGTTGTTTTTGTTTAATTCTCTATATATTTCCTTCCAAATAAACCACCGCAGGGGCGTGATCACAGAGGCTTCAACGCTGTGTTCCTAACCCATTGCTGTCGAGTTGTCTGACTTGTGATGATCTATCGGACACAGAACTGTCTCATAGCAAACATCTTGTAAGTAAGCGGCCACATCTTTCTCTTGTGAACTGGCTGGTGAGTTTGAAATGTAAACCCATGTTAAACAACTGAACATGAAACCAAAGGCCACTAAGGCTCCTGTTGTCTGAACTGCCACTGCATGCATTAAGAATTTACTAAATCTTGCAGAGGGGTCTCGGGGAGGAGATGAGCCAGACAAGGTGCGATGTAGCAACAATGAAAAATACAGCTATCCTTTAGTTCCTAAATGCTTCCTCTGCCCTCCACTATCATGATCCGAATTCTACCTTGCAAGTCTGGCTAGACCAGAGGGTGTACACTGGTACAGATAGGAACTGGAAATACAGGGAAACTGGAAACACAGGGCGGATGATCCCTTCAGGACCAGTGGTGTGAGTGGCGATACTGGGAGCGTAGAGGGGGAGTGGGTTGGAAAGGGAGAATCGATTGCAAGGATCTACATGTGACCTCCTCCCTGGGGGACAGACAACAGAAAAGTGGGTGAAGGGAGACGTCGGACAGGGCAAGATATGACAAAACAATAATTTATAAATTATCAAGGGTTCATGAGGGAGGGGGAGCAGGGAGGGAGGGGAAAAAAAGAAGACCTGATGCCAGGTGCTTAAGTGGAGAGCAAATGTTTTGAGAATGATGAGGGCAATGAATGTACAAATGCACTTTACACAATTGATGTATTTATGGACTGTGATGAGTTGTATGGGCCCCTAGTAAAACAATTTTTAAAAATAGTAAATAAAATAACAATTAAAAAAAGAAATAATGAAGTCCATTAAAAGATGATAAATAAATGAGTATTGACTTAACAAAAAAAAAAGAATTGACTAAATGATATTGAACTCTGTACCACCAAAATCATAGTGATCAATCGTATTAAATCATCACGTACAGTTGCTGTCTAATGTAATTGAAGAAACAGGGAGGCATCATTCACTATGATATGTTATCACAGGACTCTGTGGTCTTGAATTCCTGTCTCTCTGAGTGGAAACTTTGTCCTTACCCTCTTTGTTGAAACAAATCGCCCTCACTTAAGAGGTCTTGTGAGGAGGGGTGGTGGCTGGCGTAGTGATTGTGGGTTGGGCTGCTAAGCCCAGGGCACATGATTTGAAACCACCAGCTGCTCTGCAGGAGAAAGACCCGATGTTCTTACATAAAATAATGAGCCCTCTAGAGCAGTGGTTCTCAACCTGTGGGTCGCGACCCCTTTGGGGGTCAAACAACCCTTTCACAGGGGTCGCCCAATTCATAACAGTAGCTAAATTACAGTTATGAAGCAGCAATGAAAATAATTTTATGGTTGGGGGGGTTACCACATGAGGAACTATTAAAGGGTCGCAGCATTAGGAAGGTTGAGAACCACTGCTCTAAAGTAATCCAGAAATGTACACAACCCATTGACAAATGAATGTATTTGGAGATTCCATTTAATTCTATCCTTAATCCATGAACAATTTATGACACGGCCATGTTCAATGCTTGTCCTCACGAAAAGTTCACTGAAGATACGGGTGCTAGAGCAAAGTGTGGTGAAGACAGTAGATCATGCCCAGCTATCATAAAGAGCAGCACTTGGAGTCTTAAAGGCTTGTATTCCAACAAACAGCCATCTAAGCGAGGCATCAACTAAGTCCACAAGGAAGAAACACACCAGCCTTTGTGAATCAAAGATCGGAAAAAACAAAATCCAAATCTGAAGGAGAGAAAGATATCAGTTTAAATTGTGTACACCCAATTTGCAGGATGCTGTGGAGGACAGAGGGAGCCCAAAATCCATCTCCAGGGTCCCTACATAGATTAAGTCTCTGGTGAATCCCTCTGACCCTCATCCAGGGATGTGAATGACCGTGCTATCAGACAGGAACTATTATAAGCTTGATTATGGCAATGGAATTAGATTATAAGGTGGTACCTAGTAGTTAAATCTCTCTCTTGCCCCATTTTGGATTCATTTTAGTTTTCAATATTTCCTGCTTTTTTTCTTGACAGGTTTTATTCTTTGTTTTATTTTAATACTGTCATTATTCTTTTCTTTTTTTTTAAGTATAGTCACTATTTTCATTTTGTTGTTGTTGTTTCTGTTCATTTGATTTTTCCCCCAGTATGTTTTCCAGTATATGAAGCACAGGATGGGCGGCTGTGTGAGACACTAATTGGTGTATGGCTTATTGGGGATACAGGTGGAGAGGGAGCTGGAGGGAAATGAGGAACAAATAATGGATACAGAAGTGAGGAGGATGCTCTAGAATGGACTGTGGTGATGCGCACACAACTCTTTAAATACTGACCTATGGAAGTGTATGGCATATATCTCAATAAAACTATACGTGGGAGAGAAAAGAAAAATGTGAAAAAAAAGAAAGGAAGAAAGAACGAATCATTAACAGGAAGGGGGAAAAAAGCCTTACAGTTTCACAAGCCCACAAGGGGCAGTTCTACCCTGTCCTGTTGGGTCGCTATGAGTCAGAATGGGCTCAATGGCAGTGAGTTAACGTTTTTTGAGTTTTACATTTTTTGAGTTGTTTTTTTTTTAAGTGTCAGCAGAATGATGACCCCTGCCAGAGATACTTACATTCTAATCTGTTGAACTTTGAATGTGTCTTGCATGACAAAAGTAAATGAAGGACACAGAATGTATGACCTTGAAGTGAGGATATTTTCTTGAGTTTTTATGTTGGACCCAATATAATTGCATGAATTCTTACAGGTCGACAGGCTTCCCAGTTGCGGTCAAGAGAGTTTGATTATGAATGAAGAGTCAGCAAAAACTCCTTAAGCTGGAGGGCACGAGCCCATACGTGGTCATGCAAACTGAATGTGGGGATCATGAAAGATTTGGCATCAGTACAAGGTTTTTGTATGAACAATGATCAAAATTAATTAAAAATAAACGTAACGAATACAGCGTGTTTCGGCCAATGCTTGCTTGCTCTTGGATCACCTGGCTTTATTGCTTTGATTGGGAAGACACAACATGCAGATTTTGCACAGTGCATGCTCACGAGCCAATGAGATTTCTCCAGGTGAAATCCACAGAAATCAAATTGGCTCAACTTCATGCACACTGCAAAATGTGCATGTGCGTGCTCAGTCCTAAGGCTGCAGAACCAAGGCCCTCAATGAGATGGATTGACCCAGGCGACTGCAACAATGGGCTCAGACATAGGAAAGATTGTGAGGATGTCCCAGGACTGGAAAGTGTTTGCTCTGCTGGGCACAGGGTCACGGTGAGTCAGAACCAACTCGACGGCACCGAACAATAACACCGTGTTGTCACGCCATAAAATGCCAAAACATGGCATTCCCAGATCCACTTGGGCTCAGAATCGAGATTATTGTTTATTATGAGCTGCCATGCTGTTACTGTACATACAAAGGTTTCTGATTTTATAAAAACATAGAAATTTAATTTATAAATAAAACTTTTAAATATTCTCCTACTGTCATTTCTCAGCATGCCAGTATCAAACCAATATGTATATATTGTATTGTTTTGAAAGGTTAGATTTTAAAAGTTGCTCTTACTTTCTTATTTCACAGGAACATAGTGTTTCATTGTCACAAAACCATTTTAATAATATTTCACCACCATCACCACTGTATGTGTATGTGTGAACATCAATTTTTAAAATAAAGCATAAACACATAAAATTTCATAAACTCAAGCTAGTATTGATTGAGAAATCATTAGCAATATTTATAGTTTAGGGCAGCACTATATTTCAGGATTGGATAAGTGGCTATGAGAGGGCATATATGAGGAGAAGACCTATATATTAAAATTGATTAATTTTTCATAGATGGAATTTTACTGTGGAAAAGCTGCACCAGAGTCTGTACAAATCGTGCTAGACTGATAATCTATGAGAATGCTGAATTTGTGGCAACAATTAGAGCTGGTGGCAGTGCAGGTATCACTGTGAGTTACTGAACGTTACATCGGGGTCACGCTCAACAACGGTAACTGCAACACATCACCAGAGATATATTGTGCTTTCTGACACTATTAACGCCATTAACTTCATTAAATACTGTGCCCTTAACAGTCATTTATTGTTAAACCTTGGCAAAGACATGGACATTGATCACAAAAGCTACTTGCAATGGAAAGCTGACTCTCAAGAGGGTGAAGTCCAAGCAGATTATTGAAATTGAAACATGAAGTTGTTATATTTTTGAGTGAGCAGAAATCTGGTTTAGTTATATTTTTCATCATGACTTATGACTTTCCAGACTGTTATTTAAAAAAAATAATGATTCCAACATGTTGTTTCAAGGCAAAAATTGCAACATATTTAAGTTAAAAGATGAAATAGAAAATATTATTATAAAAGTTAGCATATGGAAGATTAGGGTGGAAAATGGTTCCTTAGAAATGTTCACAGCTACAAATGATTTTATAATTGGGAATAACCTTCCCAAAGATTTACTAGTAAGAGTAATAGTGGTCAGCTGTGGTGCTTGGAGACAGTTTCCGAGATGCTTCCCTTCGAAGTTTGATTCTAAAGAACTAAGTAGAATTCATCAACCATATTCAAATGAAATTAAAATAAAATCAGTCATCTGTCATTAAAGGTTAAGATGAATTTACAGAGTTATCAAACAATACAGGTTTATAACATGAGGGGTCTTTTAATCCTTAAATCAATTTTGGCTTGGGATTAGGACAGGACTTTCAGCAATGTCTGCAATGGCATCAGACATACTTCTTCCACGGTGTACTATATACTTATGTGAAGCATTGTTCTCAGCAGTGACTGTAAAATCAAAATCTCAGCCAACTTTGAAAACCATTGCGGATGTTCCATATCCTGCAATATCAAATAGTCGTTAGGATTTAATTTTTTTATGTAAAAATAAACAAGAAAATCCATCTCGTTAGAATTCAGGTTTCTTTAATAAATGGTAAAATATGTATACCAAAATTTGTGTTAAAATAAAATTATGATTAATTTGCATATGTTTGGTTTGCATATCTATTTTGTTTTGCATACCTATTTTGATTTGCATTTCTATTTTATATATCAATGTATCTGTGGTCATGAAAAATTTTCTAGAGTGCCAAGGGACCCTGAGTGAAAAAAATGTAAGAAGCCCTGCTCTAAATCAAGGTATGTGGATGAGCAATAGAAACCAAACCAGACTCACTGCCCTCTACTTGATTGACACGTAATGACCTTACTTGGGGTTTTTGAGACTGTAAATCTTTACAGGAGCAGCTAGCCTCATTCTTGCCCCATTGCGTGGATGACCAGTGTTGCCTGTAGTTGCCTGACACCTAACCTACAGTGCCACCAGGAATTCCTGGATGGACCCATATCAGAGTCAAAAAGCATCAAAACAATTCCTACCCTAGCAACTTTATCAGAAATGTAGCTCTGTGAATGTCTTGCTTTTCATCTAGAAAGCTCTGTATCAAATTTTTGACTAAAAGAATTATTAAAAAGCTGTGGTTAAACTGTTAAATGTGTGGAAATGTATCAGAGCACCATAATAAAAAGCATAACACCTACTGTATGACTTTTTTGGCTCTAATTATGAGTGAAAATGAACTGTAAGATCACTGAAGCACAAATAAGTCCATCTTGCTTCCCCAGGAGTCAAACGTAAGTGGTGGAATGGAAAAACACATATCCATTGTCTAATCTGATGTTATTACTTAAGTCCCTGATGAAATAGCCTGCCAATTAGCGTTTGGAAATAACGTATGCAACCCATACATTATTGGCAACCCATGTTCTATTGATTACCTTCCGTGGTTGGGAGTCCATTATCTGTTGAGGTTGTTTTCAGCCAGTCTTTGGCAGTTTTGACTAGGCATGTCATGCAGATGGAGCAATATGAGAAATTTTTGGTTCACTCATTGACAAACATCTTAGTGGTACATTTGCTTATATGAGAAATGCTCACATGTTCCACCATCTAGCCATAATCTATCAGTTTGTGGCTTCCTGTGTGTCACATATTTAAATCTGTCTCCCATTCTGCTAAAGCACCTTTGGATGATCTGAGTGTGCTATAAATTCTTACAAGTCTGACATGAAATCCTAAGATAATACTATTAACCAAGGTCTTTTGTGAAAACAAATTATTTTTTAAGTTTATATAATTTTTGCATTTATTTGACCACAGGGAGTAAATAACATGACTATTGCAAATGGGGGAAATTATTTTTTGACAGAATCCTTAAGACTTTGGTAAAAGTTCAAATGCAACTCATAGTGAGGGGCTGGACACAGAGAACCCAATTATATTACACTTTCATTGAACTGGGGCTTACTGATGGCAATTGAACCAGAATGGTAGTAATGAATGAAGAGTCCAGTAGTAGAAATTTGGATATATATGAATGGTAGCTGCTGATAAATTTCATGCACTAGATAAATCACAGAAAGATATCAAAGGTATTTGGGAGTTATATGCTATCAATATGCTGGAAAGTTAGATTTGACATTAAAATTGTAATGTGGTATGGAGGATGAATTTTTGAAGAAAAATTTTTACATTGAATTTTTTGATATGTTCTGTTTGAACTACCTATTAACAATCCAAGTGGATATGTAGAGAACAAGTTAATGATATAATCCACAAAGACGTTCAGGCTCAAAATGTAAAATTGCTAGCTCCAAGTGGATAGATTTTATTTTAAGTGCAGATGTAGTCACTCAATTATCATACACAGAGAAGAAAACCAATTCCTAAGCCATTGGCATGATCACACTTTTAGACGTGTGAGATGAGAAAAACCAGCAAACGACACAGAGGAAAGCATCTTAAGAGAAAAGAGCCGAGACAGAATCTGATGTGGAAAATCAAGTGTAAAACCTTTTTCAGGATGAAAGATGTGATTGGTTTCTGATGACAAGTTTAATAGTAAATTAAATACATATTGTCCTTGGAGTTAGCAGTGTTTGGTTTAATGGTGAATCTGACAAAAAGGTTTCCCAGTGGAATTGTCGAAGTAGAAGCTTAATTGAAGTAAGAGATGATTAGACAAGTGGAGTTGGTGAGAAAGATGCGCTCACCATTTTAAATTTAAGGAGAAGTAAATATTGTGGTAGCTGGAGAGAGATTAAGTAGGAAAAGACTATTTTTCTGGTTAAATTGAGAACATTACAGTTTATTTTTATGCAATTGATACTTATCTACCCAAAAAGGGGGCTGATGGGGAAGACTGATAGACTCACGCTTTATTTAATACTGAGGTGATGTATACTTAAATAATGAGAAAAGATGGGAAATTATGTAAAAGTGGAAAGGAAGCAGGACAGAGGTACGCAGATGTACATAACTAACAGGTATGGAGTAACCGTTTCATGGAAGTTATTTCTACTTGCTTGAATTTCCTCAGTACAATGGAAAGCTAGGTAATGCATCGAGATTAAGCTTTGAAGGTTTGATCAAAGATGATGTGAAATAGTTATTTAAGATGGTGGAAAATGAATGGGTTAGGGAAAAGATTCTCAATAGTACATTTGAGGCTGGGATCAGATATCTAGATCTGTCAGAATGACTGCGCACCATTCTAGAGTCACGTTCTGGGTAGACTAGAGCAACAGACTCACGGACACAATACGTCTATAGAAGGTACAGAGGACAATTTTATATCAAGGGCAATTTTATAGAAGATAGTTTTATATAAAGGGCAACTGTACATTAAGAAAGCATCCCAACCAAGTCCAGTCCAAGCCCATAAGTCCGATATTAGCCCATATGTTCAATACCAATCTATAAAGTTCTCTTCAGACTCACGAGGTACATGCAATGGCATCGAATGCAGTACTATCACAGGCCAGTGGGTACAAAGTCTTTGGGACCTAGTGGCTGTAGAAACATCTCAGTACAGGCAGGGGTTTCCACGTGGCTCCTCCAGTTCCCAGGGCATGGGCTCTATCAGCCATCGTAGTGACATCTGTCTGTCAGTAGAGTGTCTGTCTGGGAGTCAGCTCTGTGGAGAACTGTCTCCCGCCTCCAAGGAGGATATATGACAGTTCCCAGAATTCTCAGGAGAAGGCCATGCACACACTGAGGCCTCATTGGCTAGCTCCAGATTGACAGGCTAGCCTCTACCCCCACACTCTTATCTTAATCCTCACATTGACACCAGATTATGTAACTACCACAGCTATGAACTATAAATGTGAAATCAGAAGAATTCAGCTTATAGCCAGGCCTGTCTTAGAAGAAGTGCTACTTGAATGCTCCTTAGAAGTGAGAACAGGGAAATTTCATCTCAGGTATCTTGAACATGTTATCAGGAAGGACCAACCAATGAAGAAGGTTATTATGCTTAGTAAAGTTTGAGGTTAAGGAACAATAGGAAGATCCTCAATGAGGTGGATTGACACAGTGGTGCAAACTTGCATCTCAAACTAACAATTATCAAGATGGTGCAACATCTACCACCATTTCCTTCCTTCCTTCACATGATTTTATCCAGAGAAAGTAATGAAGAACGCTGAGGTAAGGTACTTGTGTGTGCTTTGACTGAGCTGTATCTGAACTGCCTGCCTAATGGCCTGCATCAACATTTATTATATCCTCATCATTTATCTGATTGGCAATACTGTTCCTTTTGTATGCTTTCTTCACTTGGTTAATTTATATCTTTTAATTATTTGTGATTACAGAGCCAGAAGCAGAGTCTAGAATCATTCTGGACATTGTTATTATCGTGGCTAGTTTCTGTCAAGTCAATGCGGACTCATGGGGCTCTTACATGTAATGGATTGACACGTTGTCCGGTCCTGCACCTTCTTTGTGATGTCAGTATATTTGAGTCCATTGTTAGGGCTATTACATCAATCTGCCTCCTAAGGTTTCCCCTCATTTGTACTGCCCCTCTACTTTACCCCTGAGTTCACAAGGGAGGAATCAGACTCCACATCTGCCCAATATTGTTATATGAGTCAGAGGGCAGACATGCCTCCACTCTCTGATGTGTATTATTCTACTCTACCACCACCAGCCAACTCCCAGGCAGAAAGATGGGCATTTCTACTCCCATAAAGAGTTACAGTCTCAGAAACCCACGGGGCCAGTTCTTTCCGTCCTATGAGTCTATATAAACTCTATGGCAGTGAATTTGGTTTTCTGGTTCTGTTCTAACACCCATTGTCCTCCTCCCTGTCTCCCAGAACTTTTCTTCTCTGTGAGATTTGATAATATTTTGCAAGGGCCACAGAGAACTCACAGATATGAGGATTCATCAGGGATATTAATTGGTTGCAAGTCAAGCTCATAAAATATTTTGGATACCGTTCTTCTGTCAGCAATGTCTCTTCTAAGCTCTGCTGGCGCTCATGCCTCTCTCTGGTGCTTGGCTTCTCAGCCACGTGCTCCTTGGCCTCTGTCTTGCTCAGGCAACAATGACAAAGCTCCTTTAGTGCGGAGAACCCTCGGGTTACTGACGCCGAAAGCCAGATTCCTGCCTTCAGCCACTGAGTTTTCCTCGTTCCATGAGTTGCAAAGCCTGTTAACACTGTCTCGTGCTGTCACAGCCACTTCCACTCCTTCAAGCAGGCACCTCAGATGTGCCTCTCCAGACTCTTCACTTATGGTGGTGATAGCATTCTCTGCTCCTGCCTCTGACATAGCGCACTCTCTACTTAGCTGGCTGGCAAAACTGAGTAGTTCCCAAGTTAGAATCTCTTACACCTTGTCTGCATGTTCCCACCCAGTCATTGGGAGGAATTACAAAGACTGCAGAGAGAAAAGTCATACCAAGTAATTGCACTTCATGGCACCAATCATGATTGCCTTTCTAGGAAGTGGTCTTTCAAGAGGAGGTGTTCAAATAATGTGAGGGAAATTCTTGCCAGCCTCACTATTACAGGCCATGGATTGCTCAAAGGACAAACTGACCAGTCTTGGAAAAAGTAAAACCAGAGTGCTTCTGAGAGGCAAGGATGGTGAGATGTGGTCTTAATTTCTTTGGACAAGTTGCCTGGAGGGACCAGTCCGTGGAGAAGGACATCCTGTTGGCAGAGGGGAAGCTAACTAGAGGAAGGCAATCAAGGATATGGATTTGATGGCATCTAACAACAACAACAACATACATGCATGCATACATGCATACATATAATGGAAAACTATGCAGCCTTACTATTGATGAAATTGTCAAACATTTCATAACATAGACAGATTTGGAAGATCTTATTTTCTGCAAAATTAGTCACTTCCAGAGAGGGAAAAAAAAAAGATATGAAGCAAATATTATTACCAAAAAGTAAAGATAAATGCTTTGCATACTAGAAGAAGCAAACTTTGAAGGTTGGAGGGAGGTCAAGGAGAAGCAGGGAAGAAAGAAAAGAGAAGGGAGAGAACATAGACAAATAAGAAGAAGAAGAAGAAAAGAAAACTCTATAACACAGTCTACAGAGACAATATTCTACATCTTTGGTGAGTAGGGCTTGGGGTTTATCTAAGATGCAACTATTGGTCTCTCCCCATCTGCAGTGAAAAAGGTTGAAGAAAATTCAAGACAAAAAAAGAAAATCAACTAAACAACATGCTAAAGCACGTGTTGGTTAGTTAGCCATTCCCAGAACATCTGATTTTGAAACCTGAAATGAAGTTCCAAAGTCTGTATATTTAACGTGTTCTCATGTGCTGATACTGTTTGCTAATATATGGTCATGTTTTGAGAATCTTTGATCTGGATTTCAGAGCCTATCTCCAGGTTCTGCCATAAATAGGTGACCCATTCATTGAGTCACTCTGCTGGTTTCCTTTGGATCATACCTTCAGAAATCTATGACCTCTCAAGGGAAAAGAGGCATATGAATCTATCTTTATTCTTTTTCCTCTAGAAAACTTTCTTCTGTTAAATCAACCTCTGAAGGTAATTGTCACATACATAATGCAATCTGCAGGGATCCCCTCAGCTGACACCTAAGATACTAAGATACTTTTTTATTTGCTTTGGGGAATATCTAAAACACAAATCAGTTATGTCACACTCTCCTTCAAGACCCTCATTCAGAGATACTGGATAGTCTAAACCCATTATCTTGACATATGAGTCCTGACTTGTCTTTTGCTAGGCCCCACCCCTCTCACTCTGGCAATTCTGCTGCATCTGACTTTGCATTACTCTTTGATAAGCAACGCTTTGCTTTCTTTGATGGGCATTGAAACAGAGACAGGTGAACAGGAGTGATAATCTTTAAGTTTCAACCCTGTGTCTTTAATATACATATATTAGGCCTATGCATATGTCTTTATATCCATTTGACAAATTAGGAAGCTAAGTCACTTGAAAGCTAATGACACAATCTTGTTATAGAGGATAATCTCAGTGAATTGACAAGAGAAACAAACCCAGTGACATTCATGTATTTGCTCGTATAAGAAAGTCGTATCTCAAGAAGTACTAATATATCAAGAAAGAGTCCCAGCAAGCAGGAAGGCAAAAAGGGAGACAAAGAGAGAAAGAGGTCTTCAATTCTCATGGTTAAAAGAAAGCCCCCCTCAAAGAGGCACCATGAGGCTGTGATCTGATTGACAGGGTGAATTCCACCCCTACATGTTTATACATCTTCAAGGTAACATAAAATCTCACCCCCACAGAGTTTTCACACTTATTGCTTTGTGTGACCTTCATAAGCTATGTAACCAGTTAAGGTGGTTTTCCATTCTATTTCATCCCATTCATTGCCTTTGATTTTTTCCTTTCAGTGCCCATAATGCACCTGGGTATTACCAATTAGTACTGATCCTCCTTTGTGATTAATTAAGGTTTTGTATCACTTTGGCAGGCCAGGGTTTTTAGTGGTTTTGCCCTTAAGACATAATAATCCCCCATGATGTGATCTAACAAGAAATAATCACTTGTATATTGGGATCGCTATAAGCCACTAAACAATTGTAAGAATATTAGAGTAGGCTGCAACACCTGTGCTCAAATTACAGCCTTGATCCAATCATTTGAGAGGTAGTTTTTATCAGGGATGTGGCTTGCTTTTAATATAAGGGGACACTATGAATGCCTGCTTGCTTTGTTCTCTGTTTTGATCCTGCATCTACCTTGTCTTCTGGCCTGTGGTTGTTTGGACTTGAGACAGTGGCCTACTGTATTGACTACCAATCCTAGGACATGTAAGCAATCTGCCTACCTTGAATTTATTCACTTTTGCAGCCAGAAGCATGCCATCTGATCTGCTGATCTTAGGGTCATCAGCTCCTGCAGCTACTCAAGTCAAGGGAAGCCTTTACCTTGACATTGGACCCAGTAGTTTGGAATTTGACTTCCTCTTCGTCTGTGTAAGTCATTTCTTTGATATAAAACTCTACCTGTATAAACACATAGATAAGCTCCACAGGGTTTTCTTCTGTAAGCTGAGCCATTCTTGTTAATGAACCAAGTACTGCCCCTTCATCAAAACTAGGAAAAACATCGCCAGTTTGAAATAAAATGAATTATTCTTTACTGAATTAGTTGAATTTCCTTTCAGATAGGACCTGAATCAGCAGTGTTTTCTGGTCAGTGCCTTTCTGGTACCATTCCATTCCTTCCTTCCAAGACTCACGTGATGAAAGAGTTGAAAAACAATAATGTCAAGACTGAAAACACTGACCTGTAATAAGCATGTCATGATGTGTCTGGAATTGGCAAAAAAACAAACCATCTCTTGGGGGGCCAGCGATACTATAACTAGAACTCAGTAGTCTCCTCCTAATAAGTTATATGTAAAGTATGTAAAAAATAGTCATCTTCCCAATTTTGTCATATACTTGTTCTGATAGACATTCCACATTCCTACAGGTGATATGCAAACACACACAACACACATTTTTTCCATGCTACCTGCTCATCAGTACTGCTTCTCCCCATTCAATCAGCCCATCCATCAGAAGATGGAGAGTGGGTGCTTGTTGGACCTCTGCCTCATAGTAGTTTTTCTTCTTTGGCTAGCCAGAAGTCAGATATAGCCAGGCAGTTTACTGGGTTGTTTTCTGGAAAGAATATGGGAAGTTAAAGTTTTGATTATTTTATTTGGTTGTTGTCTTTGGTTATTCCTGTTGGAAATAGTGAAAATGATTGCGATAAATGTGAATCTTGTGGCCAAATCACCTCTTGAACTTCTCTGAGACCATGCTGCTTGGTGAAAATGGCTGACAGAAAGCCTGGCTCTGGCTGGATGCAGTCAGAGGCCTAATCTCATATTTTATATCAATGGAATAGTTTATATAATGATTAAGTGAAGCTATATAAGGTTTGAAATGGACTGTTTTAAGAATTGAGTTTAGCATCTGATTCTACGTTGTTTATACTGATTTCTTCTGCTTATTGCTATTGATAGAAATGAGTATTGGGAAGTATGGAAATATCTTGTAAGCCCACTTGTCTTCATCCAATAAATTGGATCATTAAATGGGTTTAGAACATCTCTACAAAGAAGCTCTGAAAAGATAAGTCCCACCCAGTGTCTTGAGTGCTCAGGACATTTGAAGGTGAAAAGACTTGCCTAGGGGGCTATTGACAGATTGAAGAAAGGAAAAAAATAACTCTTTGGATTTTTTAATTTGAATTAGTGGTTTTTGTCAGAAGCTGGAAAAAAATCTGGAACCACGAAGAAAACTCCTCTCTTGGACTGAACGTTAAAGGGAACCTGTCAGCAGGCTGAAATGCTTGCTAGATGGCCACCTGGATCCACTTGTTGAGTGGAAGTGGGAGAAATGCAGCAATAAAGAGATGGGTTGAGTCTGGCCACTGATACCCATGGACCTGGTTTACAGGAACTAGAAGAGAAGATGGGAGTGGATGGACTGGTCTGAGGTTTATGACCTAGCACAAGGGGGCTAGGATAGTTAAGAATTTGTGAAGGGACCCATGGTCTAAAAGTGAGGCAACCAATGGACACCCTGGTGAGGCTAAGTGAGGCGGCCCACATTGAG
>NW_022106189.1:23882308-23885194 GCF_000313985.2 Echinops telfairi | reverse complement strand
ATCCTTGGCTGCAAAGGAATCTCAAGTCTTCAGTTATAGGCCTCTTCTTTTCCAATGTCAAACTTTGTATCTTGTTCTGATATCCCTGTATAGTTCTAAAGGAATGTCATAAAATCAAATTTCTTTTTCTATCTTAGCGTCGTGATGCATTAGCATATGGAGAGTAATCCCTAGAATTGGATATAGGACAAGCTGATCATTTTTCATTAGGCATTTAGGGTTTACGCAGTTTATTAATGTTTTAATTAAAATATTGAATGAATTACAACTATCATAATGTACAAAATGAGCACAGACCAGGAAAACTAGAATGGTGTGTATGTAAACTTCATTTGAAACTTGATGAATTCTTTTATCCAATTAACAAAAATTCATAACCAGCAATAGCATATTTATAGGAACTGAAAAGCTCTGAGGATAAAATATTGGGGTAAATATGTACTTTGTCTCTCTCATGCTTTTCTCTGCTTGTCTGCTTCTCTTTGGGTGATGTTCTAATTTTTCCTTCTTACATAAAGGCTCACTACATGGTGGAATAATAAACGTAGGAGCTGAGATTTAGAAAAATCAGGGAAAATGAATTTTTCTTCTTTCAGTATCCATACACTGACCCCAGGAAATTACAATCATTCTGTGGGATTGGGCCATGAGCCAACTCTAGGACCATTTACTGTTGTCAGGCATCTATATTGCTATTACCCAGCACTCTGGCACATGCAGAGACGAGGGTCTGATACCACGAAGAGGATATGAATACTCCAAAAGCCAAAATAACTTAGCTGCTGCTAATGACCACATTCACATGTTATTGATCAACTAAGGCCTGCCTTAGTATTCCCAACAGATAAAGAATAAAAGGAATGTTTAAAATCAACACCAGCAGTCTACTATAGCCAGTGATTTTTTTTGAGTTCATAAAATTCTATAATATCAGTATTATACGATTTCCACGATTTAATGTGTTCAAAACCAGGAACAGAGAACCACTAAACTTATTGCAATGTGAAGGCGAGGCATTTAGTGAGAACGTTTCCTTAACCAAGAGCCTCCCTCTTGATTGTTTATATTCTTGTTCATTGTGATTCATGCCCACCTGTTTATTATTAAATGTGTTAATATGAACGTCAACTTTTTGTTTCAGTGAATAAGATTTTATTGGAACATAGCCACACCTATCCATTTATGTATCGTCTATAGTGGCTTTCATTCTCTAACCTCACAGTTGAGTAGCTTCAACAGAGATTCATTGGCTCACAAAAATTACATATTTACTTTCTGACTCTTGACATAAAACTTATAGATGATCTTACGATTATGTAATTGATGGAACATGTCTTCATTCTTTTCACTCTATGTCCACTGTTGGGGATCATCAAGTCGATACAGACTCACTGCAACATGTGACAGAGTAGAACTGCCACATACAGCTTCCTAGACTGTCATCGCGATGGAAGCAGATCATACGGTCCTTCCGTCAGGGAGTCCTTGGGTAGGTTCAAACTCCCAATGTTAAGGGCTCCTTAGAATGATGTTCACTTATCACCTTTCAATAAGAAAACACCTTGTCCAGATTTCTTTTGTCTTTCAATGACTTTCCGTGTTGGAATTTCATCGTTTGCAGAAGTGGCACTCAGAATCCTGAGTGCTTTTCTCCTCGATTCCACTTCATAGCCTCTTTCAGATGGAGGAGGTGAATGAAACTGTTCACTTTAAACTGTATACATTAAATCAGATAGTGTAACTGTTGCCATCTCTGAAGCATCCTGAATTATCAAGGATTCATTTCCTCTTGTTGCTTCTTGTGCCAAGTTTTTGAAGCCTATGAGTCTAGTCTTAGTCCAGAAAAGCATGAACAAATTAGGCAGTCCAAATCCATAGTGGCCATGAGAGAAAAGCTTTAAGGGGATCGTCTAATTACAAAATAAACCCAAACACTCAGGTGTTTGCATCACCAGTGCACTGCTCTATATTGCAGTTGTTTACAGCACATGTATGTGTTGACACTTCAAAGTAAACACTTTGGAAAGAAAGGTACTGGAATAAAAGGGTTAGGAGACATAAAACACACCCTTTTCACTAAAATTTTTTCAGTGAATTTATTCATAAACAACTTTATCTTCCACAGGTCTCCCAGCATAGTAAGCAAAGAAGCATATTAGTAGTGTTTTCTTCCAGGTGGTGGAATTCAGGAAGTGGGGGGGTTGTCAGTTGGTATTGGCCTGGTTTCAGCTCATGGCATTATATTCAAAGGAACAAAAAGTTGCCCAAGCTGGTGCCATCTTCAATGTCATTGGAATGTTCCAGTCATCTTTATACCCACTGTGCCTTTTGAAAGCCTTCTAACCTAGAAGGTTTGTCTTGTAGCAGGCAATATTCTGTTGTTATCTATTAGCTTTCAGTTGTCTAATTTTCAGAAGTAAGTATCTCCCCAGGATGTTCTTCTTATTAGTCTTAAAATTCTGCTGAAAACTCAACGATGAATGGTCCTGCTGGAATTTGTCATGTCATTGGCATAACTTTGAGTACCATAGCAAAACATAAACCATCACAGCACAGCCAGTTGTTTTGTGTTGCTTTAAAAAAGTCTATTTCCCGACTTACTCTCTACAGGGCACAGAGAGCTCAAGTGGTGCTGGCCATGGTCTCTTCGGGGAAACTCTATGGTCTGGCTGAAGAGCAAGACCCCAGAAGAGGTGGGAAGATGTCAGACTTGGGAAAGCAAGTAATAGGCAGCCCTCAGCCTAGTTCCCCAGGCACTTTCTTTCCTTTTTAAAAAATGTTATGTCTGAGCCTCTAGAATAATTTTAAATGAGAAAGAAACTTCTTTAGTTGATCTCCCTGAAATATTGTTTTTTGAATAAGACTGCGTGTTAACAATGTTTACAC
>NW_022106189.1:23858416-23881470 GCF_000313985.2 Echinops telfairi | reverse complement strand
TCTGTTGTTTAAGGTTGCTATAGTTGGAACTGACTCAATGGCAATTGTTTTGTTTTTTGATTTATTGCCTTACCCTCATAATAAAACCCATCCCATAGTCATAATAGCCTGAAGCAATGTAAGAGAAGACAGGAGTCATTTTAATCTGGGCATTTGTCTGGAGATGTCCTTGATCTTCATGGAATGAATGTTCTTGTAACTTTTACCATCCTAGACTTGGCACTGAGTCTAACACTTCGTCCTTCGCCCTGAGTGCTTACCACTAACACGTGAAATACATATAGTTTGATATGAATACTCTATACGGATGGGGAAAGTGAATAGAATGCTAGTTAGTATAGGGGTGTAATAGAAGAGGGCATATAGGATAATACAGAGCTACTTGTGTCATCCCTGAATTGTGGCTATTTGTGAGAGAATAAGACTAACGGTATTAACTTTGATTTGGTGATCTCATTGCATGAAAGTAGCAGGGGATCCAAACACTTCACTGTACAACCCAACAAAATATGGCTATGTTCATTTAGGAGACTCTGGTTGGTGTAATCATTAAAGCACTCAGCAGAGATGCCTAAAGAGAAAGGGCTGGTATTCGACTTCTGACAAATCATCCCTTGAAAACACATGGGCTGCATTCTGCTCTGAAATGCACGGATGCCTGAGTCAGAACTGACCCAACAGCAAGTGATTACGGGTTACAGGTAATAAAAGCGCTAAAATGTATAGTAGATTCCATGTCATTTATTTATCTATTTACCCAGCGAGGACCATTTCTTTAACTGCTTAATTTATTGTAGTTACCAAATAGGAGATGCTTGCCCGCTGAGTGTAGCCCATAGAAGGCCTAGAAGAGAATGCGCATGTAGCCAATGTTTGCACCCAAGCTCTGCACACTGGCTGGAATCCTCCCTGGGGAATTCCTGCAGAGGTCTTCCTCTCACTGCTTTTAAACCCCCAGTGACTGAACCCTCATCCCTCTGACACAAGCCACCCTGCTTGCTAATGGATTCAAGGGACAAAGACAAGACTGTCCTGAGGAGTACAGCTGTAGCTTGCTTTGGATGACCTCAGAAAGTGGAACGTGGCTCAGAAGGCAGCAGCTACAAAGTGACTTTAAGCATAGTTTGCACTCAAGAGGGAGGAAGTTTTTAACATTTTCTTTTGTCCAGGAATCCTTTTTATTCCATTTCTACTTGCTTTTCACCTACCCCCGCCATCCCCACCCCCGTCAATCTTCAAACTTACACCAAAGATTCTATCAAACATTTGAGTAAAATGCCTCCCTGCCCATCTCCCTCTGACTAAGCTAAAATAGAATAAGCACGCAGTGGATTCCCAGTCATCTTCTGTAAAAATGAATGCAGGCAGTCATGCCTTCCAGCTTACATGCCCACCAGGCTGAAAAATTATTTAAGAGTTCCAGCAAGAAGTTAAATATATCTAATGAGAGACATTAATAATATTGACAAAAAGTGCGTCTCCTCACCAGCCCGTTAGTACCAGAGGGCTAACTATCCCAAACAAACTCTTTTGCAACCCCTGCCTGCCTCCAATGATTCTTAGAAATGAAATATCAACATGCAAGTAAACAAGTCAACTTTAAAGCCCTATAATATTTCCATCCATAACAAAAACAAAGTTGAATGATATCTTTCCATGGACAGACTTCAGAATATTATTAAGTACAATCAATAACATTGCTTTTACAGAGAGGATGAGGCCAAAGGAGTTATAGTTTTGGAAATTAAGCTGGGTGTTACCATTTCCCTGACTTTGCATTTTTAACATCTGAGTGATTTCCAGCTTTTACTTGACTTCTTCATCTTTAGCATGTGGAGTATATAATTCATCTTATTGTATAGTCATGATAATTAAATCAAACATGCCCAAACCCAGTGCCACCAAGTTGATGGTGACTCATGGAGACCCATTAAGACCAAAAGAACAGCTCCATAGGGGTTCTGAGCCAGTAAACATTTAAGGAAGCAGTTTGCAATTCTCACTGGGGGTATGGGAGCACTTTCCAAACCCAACTGGTATGGGAGCACTTTCCCAAGCCAGGTGTTTGTCTGCTACTGACCAAGGATGATGAAGAGGTGCACAGATTTCCACCAGTGCAAAACTTTATTGAGAAAGGCTTGAAGGTAATCAAGCGGCCATCAAGCTCAGAAGCAACAAAGCCCACATGGAAGAAGCACACCAGCCTATGCAACCACGAGGTGTCGAAGGGATCAGGTGTAAGGCATCATCAGAACAAAAAATCTTACCATAGTGAATGATGGGGGGAGTGCAGAGTGGAGATCCAAAGCCCATTAGTAGGCCACTGGAGATCCCCTGGAAGGGGGGTCTTTGGGAGGAGATGAGCTAGTCAGGGTGCGATGTAACAACGATGAGAAATACAATCTTCCTCTAGTTCCTAAATGTTTCCTCCCCGCTCCCACTACCATGACTCGAATTCGATCTTGCAAGACTGGCTAGACCAGAGGAGGTACACTGGTACAGATAGGAACTGAAAATACAGGGAATCCAGGACGGATGAGCCCTATAGGACCAGTGGTGTGAGTGGCAAAACAGGGAGGGTAAAGGGAGAATGGGTAGGAAAGAGGGAACCGATTACATGGAACTGTGTGTGACCTCCTCCCTGGAGGACAACCAAAAAGTGGATGAAGGGAGACGTCGGAAAGGGCAAGATATGATAAAATACCCATTTATAAACTATCAAGGGCTCATGTGGGAGGGGGGAGCGGGGAGGGAGGGGAAAAATGAGGACCTAATGTCGGGGGTTTAAATGGAGAGAAAATGTTTTGGGAAACGATGTACAAATACGCTTTACATAATTGATGTATGTATGGATTGGGAAAACAGTTGTATGAGCCCCTAATAAAATGTTAAAAAAGAGAAAAAAAAGAGAGAGAGAAAGGGACTCTTAGCTAGAAACAGGAAGGAGAAGGCAATCTTTACCCTCCTCTCCCCAAGCTAGCTAGGAGGCAGAGTATGAAGAACTTCAGTGTTTTCATTCCCCCAAATGTAATAGGGCGCTTACATGTATTTCATTGAAGTTCAGGGGAAATGGTGGGTTCTTCGGGGTAATAGCACCCCCAGGAGAGACTGTGATAATTGAGTACCTGTGAAGTCTGGCTGGAAAAAGGATTCCACTGTAAGGCTTGCTGGAACTGGTTAGCTGAACTTATTCTAAGATGTGACTCAGGCTTGCTGTGGTCCTTGGTGCGCAGCCCCCTCTTCCCTGGCTCAGACACTGATTATCTGGTACACAGTAGGCTGTTTATTCCTTATACTTGGCACCTCCTTTTCTGAAAAGACAACTTCAGAGGAGTTTGAGATAGAGTGATCACTCAGCCTGCCTGTTTGTCTTAGGATGT
The DNA here is from genome assembly GCF_000313985.2 of Echinops telfairi. Taxonomy (NCBI): domain Eukaryota; kingdom Metazoa; phylum Chordata; class Mammalia; order Afrosoricida; family Tenrecidae; genus Echinops; species Echinops telfairi. The sequence goes on along the minus strand of NW_022106189.1, from coordinate 23,878,090 downwards.
GACTTTAGATGTTCCGAAACATCAGGGCTCAACATGTTGGGATGGTTTCTAGATAATTTTGCAAGGAGTGCCTTGTGTCTCTCTGTCTTACATCTTTCCCCAGCACTGTGGCTGGTGGATTTGAACCACCAGTCGATTGGTTAGTCACCCAGTGCTTAACCCACTCCCCATCAATGCTCTTATGCTTATCCCAATTAAGTCAGAAAATAAATATAAGTTGTGTGGCAACAAATGGTAACACTACAAGTGATAACACACACATACAAACCAACAGAGAAGATGTTATGCAGTCATAAGGCACACACTTGGGTATAAGCATCAAACTGAAAAGCTATGTAAGTGCTGAGCATTACCACAGCAGTGTGTATAGCAAAATTTAGAAGCTGATGAATCAATTGTGTTCTTTTGGGAAAAAAATGAAATAAAACTTAGAGTAAAATGCACAGCTCTGAAGAATCTGTAGAGTTCAACATATATCTATGTCTATTTATCCACAAAGAGATCAAGATTTGGAAAGTATTCTCATCAGCCTATGAGGCAACTTTCTTCCACTATGTCCGCCCTCATGGTAATCAATATGCACACTTAGGTCATTTAATTCTGCTTGTTCTTGACAATCGTACAGATGAAACTAAGGGACACGTACGCTATGTGTCTGCCGCTTTTGCTTAGCATTGAATCTATGAGACCGATCCATGTTCTGTATAGTAAGGAGGATATCCCCCCACCACCCCACCCACACACAACTGCCTCCTTTGTTCCCCATTGCTGAACAGTACATTTTCTATTTTGATTCAAATATATATTAGCCTGTTTTGGTGGGTAATTGAAAATGTGGAAAGATTCCCTATAAGCTAGCCTCTGCATTTCTTCCCTGCACTTAGAAAGGCCAATTTATTTCCCATCTTTTCTGTTATTTTATCACAGTCAGCATAGGTTTTATTTTCCGTTGCTCCTATTACCAGGAAACAACTCTCTCTCTATAGCACCTCAAGCTCCATCAATTTCCAAATGAAAACATATTTTTATTCCCTTGATTACCTATCCACTTCCTCTCCCACTCTACTCTTTATTACTTAGCACAATGACTTTATTGCCTGACATTATGAAATAATTCTGAATTAAGTTTGAAGTACAGACATACAAAATAAGTCTGTTGTATTACGATCTATCATAAAATCACACTTTCTCTATGATGCCAAGAAGAATGTGTCTAATAAGGCCAATAAGAATGGGAGTGGACAAAATCTAAAAATAAGATGATGTTAGAGCGTAGCTCAGCAGCAATAAGCCTTTAAAAAATCAATTTTCTTCAAATTAAAAGTGAGAATCCCAGAAGAAACATCTACTTTTTTTTTTTAATGTTTCGGATGAACTCTCTAAACAACTTATTTTAATTGGAGGACCTTACCCTAGGAAACACTTAAGCCACATTTAGGAACTTCAGACTCTGGATATGCCAATCGCAGAATCGGGTGCAATTAATTCCTTGCCCTTTCCTGGAGGCGCTGCTTAACATGTCAATGAAAGAGGTCTCTTCCGATGAGAAGGAGTAAGCCTGAAGATGCTGACCACTTGAACTCACCATTGAACTTACCTTTTCAAATAGCCTTGATCCTTTATGCCGGACAGAAGCTATAGTTTAAAGAGGAGTATGAGGGCCAAAAGATTTTAATAGCTGTCTAACTCCATACACACCTATAGTAATCTGACAACGTAGACAGACAATGTAGAATGAAGTAACTGGTTGGTTTGATGGCATTAAGTGTTTCACAAACCTAAAGCTATGGTTTGCTTCTCTATTAATGACATTTACCTACCAAGAGTTTCACAAAGGTAAACTTGTAAAACTAAGTATATTCCCTTAAAGGTGTTGATGGAAAGGGAAATCATTTTCTAAGAATCTTTTGAAATGTGTTTGTTTTATAGCCTAAAACTGTCTTCAGGTAAATCTTCCCTAACAAATAAGCATAGTTATAGATAATGATACCCAAATCAAAAGCAAACTCATTACCAGATGATAGAATAAAGCAGGATACCTCACAGGGTTTCTAAGATGGTAAATCTTTATGAAACTAGTCTGTCACATAGTTTTTCCTTTGCAGCCACTGGTGGGTTCAAACCATTGACCTTTTATTAGCACCAAGCACTTAAACACTCTCCCTGCATGGCTCCTGATAAAGAGTGATAACTCACCCCTACCATGGATTTTATTCAATTCATAGCAGCCCTACGCAGGGTGTTAGAAACTGTCATTCTTTACCGAGCATATAGCCTCACCTTTCTCCCATGAAGTGGCTGATGGATTTGAGTAGCCGACCTTTCAGTTAGCAGCCTATTGCTTTCTCACAGTACCACTATTTGTTGAGCAATTGCTGTATATCAGGAACTATGGTCTGTAAGGTGAACGCACTGATAGAGTTCATTTTCATAATACATTTGTGAGCAATAAATCCATATTTCACTTCAAAAGGAAAGTATTCAAAGCTCAAGATGACCAAGGCAAGTGGTCAAACTCTGCACAAATGTAAATAGTGATTGTCAGAAATGGGACTCAAATTTACATCTGTGCTGTCCTGTTCTGCAAAGTTCTTTCCGATGCCATGTAGCTTAACTGGAATCATATTCCCATCATCTCTTGTTGTGAGGACGTAAAGGAGGGGTAGGAGAGAAAGGGCGAGCAATGTTTTCACAATAAAACATCCGTGGGGACAAATTATTATTCCAGATAATAAGCAACTGGAAATCAATTATACTTTTTTTTTATCTTGATGCAAAGAACTTGTAATAGTGTCAACATATCAGGATTATTTTTAAAACTAATTATTATTACTTAGGGCTAACAGCTACTTAATTCCTGTTTCGCAAAATTAACCACATACCATAAAGGTATGCTTATACATAAAAAAGATGCAGCTTATAAGAAATCAGTGATAAGTAAATGTGGTAGAAATATCTGGGAATCTAAAACATATAGGTCAGACAAGTTTTCTGATTTTTTTAAATGTCAATGTTTTTTTAAAGGAGAAAGGAAAATAATGGGATGGAATGTGAAGAAAAGAGAAAAAGAGACAAGAAAAGCGCCACAAGTTTCCCCTTTGGTTCCTTATCACTCAGCTACAGTTGCTGGGTGGAACATGCTAGAACCAACTCTTACAAGGTGAAGCATCTAAAGCTATTTCAATCAATCATGAATATTTTGATTTTCCAATGTTCAGTTTTTCCCACAACTGTGCCAAACGATTTGTTCAGAAAACAGGACCACTAATATAGGGTTAAAATGAAAATCCTATTTTAGTTGCCAGTGAAATAGGCTTTGCACTAATTAGGCTATTTTAGAAAGTGCTAATTACTATTCTCTGTAGGCATTTCTCTGCTGCTTGCCCCGGTGAGGTGTAGCTGCTTTGATGGCATAATTTCAAGAAGTTCAGAGTTTTTTGTTGCATCAGATTCACCAGATACCTGAATGTGGTGCACACTCAGGTACACACACAGAAACACACAAGACTCAAGCTAACACACATTCATAGGCACTCACAAGCCTGTGAATACATACAGACCCCTGTGAAGGATGGTAGTAATGGGCACCCTAGAGGGATGCCCCGTTGGCATAGATTTGTAATGTCCACATTGCAAATCTATTACTTATAGAAAGCCTATTTAATACACAAGATTGACAAAGCTGAAGATTGTAAAGTTTCAATCTGGGTGTGAACCTGCTGCCTGGCCTCAAAGGAAAGCCATGGCATTAGAGTCAGAGAGCCCCGTGCTTGAAATGACCCTCCATGCATGGGTTGAGGTATCCTTGACAATGCACTACACTACAAGTCTTATTCCTCAGCTGTGGTAATTGATTGATGTAACATATCTCAACCACCTGGTACTGAGTCTTGCATATACAGCATGTGGAACATCAAGGGGGTGGGGGAGGGTTGGTCCCCTCCATTAAATTACTTAAATGTATAAGGTTGACATAATAGATGTCATGATCACATCATCACTGAGTGCCTGAAAAGAAAGTAGAGAAAATCAAATATGGTAAAGGTTCATAAATCAGAGATGCTACCTACGACATGTGTTTCCTACATTCAGATGCGACTTAGATAACTGAGTTAGCAAGAAGAAATTGCCGAATTATCTAACCCTGAATTATTTTCTTATCTCCTCAGTATGAAGTAAAGCCTCTTTTTAAAAAGCTGGAGTGAAATAATGTAAATATAGTCTGTGAAATCGCAAAGCTGTCATATCCATCCCCATTATTTTGGATATTGTAATAATACAGACATAAAATTATGCAAAGAGTTCACCTTCCTAACCCATCTGCCTCCCATCATCCCCAAGCAAATCAGTCTTTATGCAGAGGCTAGAGTGTTATTTAAAAATTACTTTCTTTACCATTTGCATCTTAGGAATAAAATGGATCGATGGCTTTCTCTTCTCTACAAGTCTTTTCCAACATGTGTGTGTGTGTGTGAAGCTCTATGTGAGAAATGATATGGCCATCAAACATTTCATGAAGCATGGAGTCTGCACAGGTTGCCAGTACTTCTGGGTCTGAGTCGTCTCTTCCCAGCCTATTCGAATATCGTTCACGCTCATTCCCCTAACTTCCATTAGTAGTGCTTATAATTGAGATGAAAACAAGAATGGGAGCTGACCTTCACCGACCGATGTGCTCACTGCAGTCTATGCAGTCTCTTCTTTAACCCAACAAACATCCTCTGAAGAACTAAGTGAAGCGGTTCACAGATGGGGGACATTGAGCAGGTATGTTACCTGAAGAATCAAGATGGGTATGTAGTCTATCTAGGCCAAACAAAACCAAATGATTGGATGAGGAACCGAATTCAGGCATGGGCTTCCAGAATCACTTCCAGGAAAGACCATACCATCCACAAAAAAGTCAACAAAATTATTGAGTGCCATCAAAATACTTTTTTTTTTCTTTTTCACCGTGTGACATAAATGACAGTTCTCCTAAAGAATGACTCCTGGAGAGGTATACAATATGCCAGGTACGTTGTTTTCAATCCCAGCAACAAAAACCTAAATAATGGCCACCTGAGATGTTTGGTTACCCTGGTAGACACATCAAATGGCTCACATGTAAGTCTCTTTTCTTCACACATCTTCCCGTTTTTCTGGTAAATGTCTTTGTTATCCTCGATGGTTGCCTTTGCTTTGGGGTTTATTTTTATCATTTTAAATAAATGAATTTTAAATGAAATTCTTGTCAATACAGCATATTATTTCAAGATCTAATGAATCACCTGAATCTCATTTCTATTGTCCAACTTAGTTCATTCTCTCAATATCTTGTCATGTGAAAATGCGATCACCTTAAAGCAAGGCTTAATGCAAGCCATCGGAAAACATGCTAAGCATGTCAAGGCCAATAACATAGCCCGTCAGATCCAAAGAACTGCTACCATTTCGTGTGGAATTAAGTGAGTGTTCTTGTGTGTGTGCGTGTGTGTATTACCAAAAGTTGAACACAGTATGCTTTTCCATCTTTTCCCTTGCGGAATAGCACCTGTGATCCTGGGTAAACAGTGATTGGCAAAGAGAGAACAATAAAATTAACCCAGTTCCACTAATGCACCATCTTACTTGACAATTAAAATGATTTTTTTAAAGGCAAGAAAAAAAGATTGAGACACATCATACCATATTCAGGCTCCTTATCACTGACCTATGTCAGCAAAAGGTGTAAACCTATTTATTAAGGTCCACCCACTTCATTTTTCAGAACTACTCTTACAATGGCATCAAAATTCAGGTGGGATAAGCCAAGATCATACTTTGTCTCGGCAATACAATTAATTATTTAATATGGCTCCTTTAGCCATAGATTTTGTTACTCTACCAAACAACCTTGTTTTCCTACTGGGTCTGGATAAGAAGGTGGGGAAGATAATGAATCAATCATATGATTCATTTTTGAGTGATTGTTACAGTTGAAATTGCCACGCTGTTTGATATAAAACAAGTCATCTCAGAAGCAGGAAGGGAAAGTCTCATTATCAACATGAGAGAAGAGCCAGAAGTGGAGCACGTGTTTTGGACCCTCATATCCTTGCACCTTGAACCTCCTTGATACAGGAGACAACTTGACCGGAAGAGTGGCAGAACCTGAGCACAAGAACCAGGAGCCAGGACATGAGACAGAGCAGTGAACTTCCCAGTTCACATAAAGCTGAGTGCTTTGGGGCAGGATGCTGACTTGTGGAATAGGGTGCTTCTAGACAATTGGAGGAGCTAAGCTTGCTGACCCACAGCCTGGAGCTAAATGCCTCCAGGTTGAGGCTAATGGTGGAGTGGCATACCCTTTAAGGAATTTATTGGCAACTGTAAAAGAGCTTTGTAACATTGCCTTAGCAGGGCAGAGGCCAGACCAGGAGGTTGAGAACCAGAGAGAAGCTATCTGCCAGCACCGCAGAGAAGAAACTCCTGACAGAACAATTATGTCCTGAAAATTTATTACTTGAATTGCAACCTGCTAACTTCCCTAGCGAGCCTCATAATTGTGAACATTTTTGTGTGTGAGGTCTGTGTGGCCATTGTAATTAATTATGGAATACTGCCGCATAGAGATAGTGGCATGATAGTGTTACTGTCAAGATAGTGTCAGGGTAGAGGGATGTCTAATCTCAGGTTTATGGCAATTAGCCTTGGGATCTGGAGGAAGTCAGATGTAGCCTCCAACCATTTCTTTGGGTTCTCATAGACTCCCTTTAGTTTTCTTCACTTTACACTTGAACCAACATATGAGCAATTGATCTGTTATGCAGTTGGCCAAGGACTTGTTCTGCTTTTCCATAATCCCTTTCTAGAGATGTAATTGAATTGACGCCTGTGTGTTTCATCTATTAAAGTTTATGTGTATAGTTGTTATGATGCTAATAAAAAGTATTTCCAGTAAATAAGCCTTTTGTCCTCTAAGATTCTATCAAGTGATAGCCAGCATTGTTTCCATCACCCAGACCATATTCCAAGTATCAATATTTCATTTCCAATTTTCACATCTCAATCAACCTTCATACATGCATCTTGATTGTGTGATTGATACATTTCAGATTGCATAAATCGATTTTAAAAACCTACCATTTCTTCCACTATGGCATTTGTAACTGGTGTATACCTTTGAACAATATTTGAATTAAATGATATTCCTTGTAACTATATGGGTATTTTATGGCTAGCATCTGCTAGCACTCTGCTACAGAACAGATCTCTAATCTCCTTTGTGGCTTTCAATGTGATGCCTTACTTCTTGACTTTATCATTTCTGTCATGGTAGACCACATGACTGGCTGATTCTAACCAGCCAGTACCAAATCATTCAATTCACTAATGCTTAATATCTCGGTCTTCAAGCTCTCAGTTTCAATTTGGGCAACTTCCAATATTCCTTGATTCATATTTCATACACCCCACGTTCCAATTATTAATATATGTCTACAGATAGTTCTCTTCATTTTGAGTCACACCATATGAGCCAATGAAGGTTCCCCCCAATGTTACTCCACCCATGCCATTAAGGTTGGCTCTACTCTGACGAGGCGTGTCTTCCTGGCTTGTATTTGAGTGCTTTCTAGCCGGAGGGACACATCGTTCAGCATGATATCAGACAATGTTTAGCTGCCCCCAATAAATGTTCCACTGGCTCTAACTGCAGTAGATGACCATTGCCCCTTCCCAGGCTGCCTTTGCCTAAGACCTTATCATGAGAGAAATGCCAACATGCAATCCACCATCACAGGACAAACTGAATGCATTGACTACTAATGTAAAATGCCATCAAAGGTATCATATATGAAGAAAGCAAAAAGATTATTTAAAAATAGAAAAGAAAGAAAATATCAAATTTGATGTCAGTAAGTGCTCTTGAATATGCAGTAGCTAAGCCAAATTAAAGAAATGATGAAGTAAAACAGGGGAATAGACGATTTCAAAGGGAAGGTTGAAAAGACAAAGTACAGTATCTTAATAAAATGTGCAAGGACACAAAGTTCGAAAACCAAACAGGAAGGACATATTTTGAATTTCCTAAGCTCAAAAACCTAAAGAAAAATATGTCTCAATTTGAAATAATGAAGGATTTTACTAGTACAGTATAAAACAATGCAGGAGTCATGAAAGAATATGGAAGGAATACACAGTGTACCTAAAATAATTGGTTGACTCTCCACCATTTCCAGAGGTAGCATATGACTAAGAATAAATGATAATTTCAGGAATATGCCCAAAGAGCCCTGAAGGAACTACAAATTAAGTTCCGAGAATGGGTGGAATCATCAATTAGGATGTTTCAACAAGTGCACACAAAGTGATTCAACAGAATATGGAGATTATCGAACACTTGCATTAGCACACATGTACAAGTTTTGTGAAAATCAGTTTACATGGTTACATCAGTACATAGGCACAGAAAAGCTAGGAATTGAAGTCGGTTTTAGAAGAGGGCTTGGGATGAGGAACATCATTGCTTACGTCGCATGGATCCTGGCTGAAAAAACAGACTACCAGACAGCTGTTAACTTGTCTTACTCTGCAAAGGCATTCAACTGTGTGGATCAGGACAGACTATGGTAACATTGAAAAGAATGGGGGAAAGATGCTGACAACAAACTCCAAATATGATGAAGGGAAGTGTATCAGAGCTTACATCGTGAACACCCAATTTGTAGAAGGCTATGGAGGACAGTGGGAGCCCAAAATCCATCTCAAAAGTATCTAGTGAGATTAAGCCTCTGGCAGATCCCCTCTAGCCACAGGTAAGGGACTTGGACAGTGTTACTATTAGACAGAGATTATTGTAAACTTGATTATGATGGATCCAACCTTGGTTAGTTGACCTCCCTTTTGACCCAACCTGAATTTGCTCTAGGCACAAGTATTTCTCAATTGTTCCACACAAACATTTCTTTTCTCACTTTTTAAATATTGAAGGTGGTCTTTTATTTCTTACTCTTTATTTTAAATTTTATCTTTATATCATTATTTTCTTCTTGCCATTTTGTTTTTGTTTTTAATTTTTTTTCCTGTCGGGTGTCCCGATTTGTGAAACACAGAAGGAGTGGATGCTTAGAGACAAGAACTGATGCAACGGTTTATCAGGGTTGTGGGATAGAGGTGGGGGTGTGGAGGGTGAGGAGATTTGGGGAACAAACAATGAATGCAGGAGGGGGGGGCGGAGCATTGGAACTGGTTTCTCAGATGTATATATAACTTTTAAAAAGAGGTTTAACTATGGATGTGAATGATATGTGACTGCTATACTGAGAGAATGACTTAAAAGGAAAAAAAAGAAGAAATCAAACTTGATCAATGGGCACCCAGGATAAAAGAGGGAAAGGTCTTGCTTAGGGGCATTCAGTTATAGTAAGGGTGATGGAAGCACTTGGAAAAGGATATCAACAATGGGTGGCATAAAGAGTGTAAGCAATGACCCTAAATTATACATGCAGATGTTGTGGAATTGGGGAATGTTGTCGTGTAGATTTTGCCACATTTAAAAAATAATTACATAAATAACAATGAATACACAGAAGAACAAAATGGTCTACAATTGATTGTGGTGATAATTATACAACCCCTCTTGATATGCCCGAATTATTGAATCGCATGACATGTGGATGAAATTCACAATAAAACTATTTAAAAAACGAGATTTGAGAATGCTTAATAGGAGAATCATTTGTGGTTTAAAATTAGGAAAGACATATGTCAGGGTTGTATGCTTTCCAATCTGTATTCTGAGCAAATAAACAGAAAAGTTAGGTTGTATGCAGAACTTGACATCAAGAGAAGAAATAAGCTCATTAACAACCTGTGATATACATGTGACACAACATTGCTTGCTAAAAGTGAAGAGGGCTTTAAATATGTAACTGTTGAAGATCCAGGATGACAGCCTTCAGAATGGGTTACATTTTAACATAAAATAAATCCTCATGACTGGACCAAAATGCAAGCTACGATGATAAAGAAAGACGAGGTTACAGTCGTTAGTGACTTCATTTTGCTTGGATTGACATTCAATGACCACAGAAGCAGCCATCTAGGAATTAAATGATGTATTGCATTAGGCAAAACTGGTAAGTGCTCAAATGCAAAGAAATCACCTTGAGGACTGAGCTGTGTCTCATGCAAGCCATGGTGTTTTCAATCGCATCTTACGCATACCAAAGCTAGACCATGAGGAAAGACAACTGAAGAAAAACTGATGCCCCTGAATTATGGTGTTGGCAAAGAAGTGTATTAATTATACAGTGAACTTCCAATAGAACAAGTAAATCTGATTGGAAGAAGTGTGGAGAGACAGACTCATGTACTTTGGACTTAATATCACAAGGATTAGAAGAAGTGCATGGTTGGTGAACTAGAGATCAATTAAAAATAGGAAGAAGAAAACAACTGATACGATGACTGCAACGATAGGTCAAACACACGTATAGACAATAGCGGAAGGCCACAGGATGGGACAGTGTTTTGCGTGTTGCACATAATGTTGTACATGCATCAGTATGACTTAAACCAACTCAAGGCACCTACTTAAAGCTATTGTCATGACAGTGTCTATGGATGCAATGATTGAATAATCTTTCACAATAGGCTGATAATTAATATGACAAAATGTCAATAAGTGTTTTACAGTTTGGATTCTCAGTTTAATGATAACGTTTTATGCACGTTGATAAATTTTCTTCACACTGTTCAGTTCAATTAAAGAGGTGTTTTCAAAGCTCTTACTTTTAGAAAAACAAAATAAGATGAAGAACTTTGATATTCAAATTTACAAATGAGCTTAAGACTGTTAAAATGAAATTGAGGGAATTAAGAATGTTGAAGGCTGATTGAGAAAATCTTTGTTTTTGTTCTTTACCTCCTGTGGACTCTTAATTAATTGCATGATTGATTACAATGGTTTTCTGAGAAAGAAATGAGTTGGTGGCTATAGTGACAGATACTTAATTTAGTGGGGAAAGCACTGGGGTCATATCATCTTTCTCTTGAATGCTATCTCAAGTTCTTCTCAAATTTATTTGACTTAGCTGGTGCGGGAGTTAGATCTTTTTCTCCATTTGTATCTCTGTGACAGTGTCGGGATGGCGTCCAGCCCAAACTATCAATCACGTCACGGCTCGATGATGCCTCCTTTATCTAAGAGCGATGATGACGTGGCCCTTGTAGAAGAGAGACTGGGAACGACTCCTTCCTCTCTGCTCTTTCACCCCCTCTGCTGACTGAGATTAGGTGTCTGCCTCTAGGGTCGTCCCTGGGAACCACCCTGGCCGCTGTTGGAACCCCATCGAGTTTCCACCAACCCGGGACCCACGTGACTCTGCACCTACCAGCTTGTGATCTTCCTCCACCTCCTGTCACGCTTCCGGGTCATCACCATCCGCTATGTGAGTGTCAAGAGCGCTCCAACTAGCATCAGCGGAGCAACTTGAATTGGTTTGGGCCAGGATGCCTTCCTGACATAAAATTACGTCTTGATATAAAGTCCTTTGTTACACAGGTATGAGGGTTATTGGTTTTGTTTCTTTAGACAACCCCGCCTCACACAGATGGGCAGCCTATTACCCTCCTTTTACTTCTTTTTGACAGAAGATAATTCTTCAAATTATCAGCCTTATTTAATAAAAATGCTCTGTTGTAAAACAAGTTTCAATGAATATCACTTATAATCGCATACTATACTGGGTCCCAGATAAAAGTGTGTGTGCCTGCATGTGTGTGTGTGATGTGTAGTTGCAAAAAAAGAAAAGAAAAAGAACAATTGTACAACATTGAATTCCTTCCTGGAATTCTTTGCTTGTATGTTGACATGGCTCCACATGTTTGTTTGGTCTTACAGCTTCCACACCTCACTTTCGGGTCTCCCAGAAGCTCTACAGGATATTTAGCATCTTGCTACAATACAATTTCTTTCTTAAATTAATAGTGTAAGTTCTGATGTTTGTAACTGAGATTCCACCCCTCAAAGTAACGAGCATCCAACAACCGTGCGTAACGCATGGCAAAGGCTCCATAGACCAACCAGTGAAGGAATGACCGTAGTCTGGGAATCAAAGTAGTTCTTTCAAATATCTGGAAAATTCTGGGCTGCTTATGTACTCACACAAGTACAAAGTCTTCATTTTCTCCAATGTCATCATTGGAGACTTCTGTACACTTCCAGGTTTGGAAATTGCTGGTTTAAGAAAATTGAGTTATAAAATTGAATGCACTTAAGCTCATGCCTTTAGCATTTTAAACTATTAACTTGTGGTTAATAGTAGACATCAAAAAGGAAATATACTGGTACCTTTGCCATTGACATTCTTCTTCAAAGAGAGGGCCTCAAAATCAGACTAGACTTGTTTATTCTTCATGGATTTCAGATGTTTACCATGAGATATAAATCATCTCCCCATTTAAATACATCTGATTTTCTCAGGTCGCCTTTACATTGCACAGGGGCTTGATCAATTGTCTAAAGAGGCAGGGTGAAGAGAGGGGAAAGCGCGTTTCTTAATTTCTACACAACCTTTTTCAAGTCAGAACTAAATAGTAAGCTATCAAGTTTGTACTGGAAGAAAAAGGAAAACAAACAAAGAAGGAACACAATACCCCAAGGATCTTAAGTTCCTTGCAAAATCAAATTGGACAGGACATGTGATTTCTTTGCTGGATATTGAAACATTACTTCTTATATATCATTATGTGATGGATTGCATTGACAAAAAAGTGCATAATTTTGGTGTTATAGAAACAAGAAACCCAAAAGTTTATCATCTGAGTTACAATTTCTCTCACCACAGAACAATTCTTTTGGAATGTAAATGAGTAGCAAAATATATTAGGCATAATACATCTTAAACAAAAATGTGTTATCTTCAACCAGGATTTTTCAAGGATACTAATTTAAGGATCTGTAGAAAAGTATTACAATTTAGAATCATGTTTATTGCATTAAATTCTATCTAAATCACAACATTAGACTTTGGCAAGTTATTAATTTTAAGCTTTTGCCTTTGCTTTGCTCTTTTTCTCATAGTTTCCAGCAGCAGTTATCGAGTTCATTGGAAATTTAAGACACATAAGAAAACCAAAGGCCAAGGTCTGCAACTGTCCCATCGCTCTGTCTGCACAAACCATCTCGAAAACAAATGAAGAAAGAAGCTGTAGTCATTCAAGAATGCAGTTTGTGTATGTGTTCAACTTAACTCATCATGAACAATATTAAAGACTCTGACTATAAATACTCTAAACATGTACTTCTTAAACAAAGCCACCATGTACAGAGGGGTGGTGGTCTCTCAAATGTCAGAATATTTAAAATAGTTCAAACCAACCGGGAAACACAGGGAATCCAGGACAGGCGATCCCTTCAGGGCCAGTGGTGAGAGTGGCGATACTGGGAGGTGGGGTGACTATTAAGCAATTGGTGTACATATTAGATAGATATAGAGTGAAGTGTGTGTGTGTGTGTATGTGTGTGTGTGTGTGTGTGTGTGTGTAAAGGGAGAAATTTATATTAAGAAAATGGCTCATACAGTTATAGAAGCAGGCAAGTCCACCTAGGTTTCAAATCTGTGAGTCAGGCTTGTGGAGCTACAGAGGTGGATGTGCCCAAAGCGAGACAATAGACAGCTTCTGGTGCAGGGACCAGTCGGCGGTAGCTAGGCCATTGGCTCAACCCAGAAAACTGGAAGTGAATGAATCAGATGCAAGATGCAGACTCAGCAGAAAAAACAAATACGCTTCCCTGAGCATCCATTCATGTAGAAAACAGGTCACACCCCAGGAAGCCTCTTTTCAATTGCACTTGAACTGGGGCCTGTGCAAGAGTGTTGCCCTGCACACGAATCTTTGTACAACGATTGGACTGCTTACAGCGGATCACATCATGGAGTTGATTATATTTCTTTAGGTCACATTACTAGGCCTGAGCAGCCAAACCATTGTGATTCCTGCCTCAGTTCAGCCCAACTATCACAGTGGGCTTCAACATATTCAGGGAACAATAAAGTTAAAGGGTATTAGAATTTTTCCCAGAAACAGTTTGAAGGTGCCACATATTTGGAGGACTTATTACATAAACTGTATGGAAGGAGAAAGATTTTTCAACTGCAAGATCCCTTAAATATCTTAAACCAACTCTGTGAACCTACTTCAAACTGTTTTTGACAGGGATATTGGTGAAGCTGGAACAACAACAACAAAAACCTTTTGACAGAATAGGATGCATGTTACCTTTAACATGGTACCCATGATACCGGACACTCACCAATTGCATACGTTGTGACATTGTTAGAGATGTAAATTGCTTGACATTCTTGTTGTTGTTAGCTGTGTGTAGTCATCCTCCCATGATGCCACAAATAATGAGGAACAACGTGGCCTTGTCCAAAGCCATCTCTAGAATGGATTACAAATTGGACCCTTATGATCCATATAGTTACAACTGGCTCTTGGAAGCAGATTGCCAGAACTTCTACCCACGTGCAGTCTAATCTGTACACACAGCTGCCACACTTTAAAAAATATCCACTAAAAGCTCAGTGCTGAATAACATGAAACAGATGAAAAAGCTCAACTGAAGAAAAAGCAGAAAGATACAAAACGCTAGAGCGGATTTAAATGGATCACAAGGGAGATCGAATGATAGGGTGCTAAATTCTAACCTCACTGCATCTGCAACAATCCACCTTCCATTGCATGCTGCATGAGAGCAAGGCTATTCATATTCCTGGTCCATGGCCAGAAAGGAGAAATGGGGAGCTAATAATAATGAGTCCAAGAATGAAGAAAATGTTCTAAAACTGATTGTGGGGATGATAGTACAACTCAGTTGAACTATTGTAGTGTACGATATATGAATTATATGCCAATGAAACTGTTGGTGGGGAATAAAAAAAGATGAGAGGTACCTGCACTTGAGGTGCATGGGCTAGTAACCAAACCTAGGTCTCTTAGGTAGCCTTCAATGCAGTGAGGTGATTCTGAGCCACAGCAATCCTAGAGGGCAGGGTAGAATGGGCTCCCGTGAGTTCCCAGGACTATAAATCTTTTAGAAGAGTAGAAAACCTCCTCTTTCTCCATGGAGCTCCTAGTGGGTTTTGAACAGCTGACCTTGAGGTTATCGGCCTGACACCTAACCCACTACCCCACCGGGATTCTTCAGATCTCCCAGGAAGTAGATGAGAATTTTACCTCTGAACCACCAACGCTCCCTAAAGCTCATGGTCCAGCCATTCATTAGCCATGGAATGGATGAAAGTGATGCAGTAGCTGGGCACTTGAGCACGAGTGAGTAATCGCATATCCTTGCACTTTGTCCCAGCCTCATGGCTCGGAATGAGCAGACCCACAGTGAGAATGCAAGTCAGTGCAACCCTGAAGTCCAGCGTCTTTTCTTGGAGAAGTTGAGTGCTAAGACATTAGGCATCAGCTTTTGGATTGAACAAGGCCAAAATACTAAATTAATCTAGTGCTGCTGCATGCCTATGTCACATTTCTACCTACTGCAAATATGATCTGAAGGCTTCGTAATCAAAGATGCACCCTCCATTCCCACCATGGAAGAATAAATTCAATTCTAAATCATCTCTCTGGAAAGCTTTTACCGCATGTTTAGACTGAATGATTGTTATTTTTCCTTCAGTAATACAATTTGTGAGGGATTTTTTTCCCAAACAAAATTAGAAATGTCCACTATGTCCATTTAATTCTGAGACGAGCATTTCCCCCATTGTTGGCAGCACTTGTATCAAGGTTTGTGCAATACAGTAACCAAATGTAAAAGGCATAGTGCCTATTAAAATGCAGCTCTATTTTTTTAATGTTAGCCAGAATTGTAATTGGTGAGAGGAGGGGATTTCAGATAGTGTGCGTATTATTATTCAATATTTCTGGATGATTAAGGACGTTGCGGCAAAGCTTATCTCTTTGCAACCCTCAGAAATCTGGTATAAGACTCAACTCTTCTCCTTCTGATTCTAATTGTTAATTCATGTGTAAATACTAATCCACCTCAAGGAGAGGCAATGAATGTTATCCAATAAAATGTGCTTGGTGTGTGGTGAACTAAAGCTCTGTAATATGTTCAAAGATCAACTGCAGCTTACTCTGTATTAGCGTCTTCCCCTTCTCTATTAAAAGAAAAGAAAAACAGCTATACTGGGCTCTATGGAACATTGGCTTCTCATAATTTGTGCTGATATCTTTCTGTCAGCAGTATTTCTTCTGGTTTATCATTAGCAGCAAACAGATTAGTAAACACCATTAGCTCAACTCTCATAACTACAATCAAATTATCTTTGACCAGAGAAATAACCAAGCCAGAAAACCATTTCCACTAATGGGCTCTGCGTCTTCCGCTACAAAGAAAACCCTGGTTATAGTTTATCAAGAGGAGGTGAACCAAGATTTCCCAAATTTTATCCCCAGTAGTCAGCATGGTCTTATCAAAACCAAGCAAATCATCCCCATGAGATACCAATGAGCATTCAGAGGACTGGGAAAGCCGCGTCTGACAAGGCTGGGCAGCAGAATCCTGAGTTGGTATTTGGATGTTGAAATGGCAGAGATTGGTGTAATGAGGCTCTGATGCTCTATGAATGAGCACATTCTATGAATGTACACATATTCTGGCATCAATCAAATGCTTTATTAACTGTCTGTCCAAGACGGACACTGACCCCAAAGCTTTTTTTTTCTTTCATATTCCTGTTCCAAAGTTCAATGCTCAATTTATTAGATATATCTACGTAAAACTGGAGTTACCCCTCTAACATCAATCTCCATTGTCAAGAATCCAGAATCTCCTGAAATTGTAAACTTTTTGAGTGGAATCCCTGCAAAATTGCATTGCCATAAGGTTTCCAACCAGAAATTACTAGATCACAAAGAAGGATCTGATTTGTTCATGTTCTAGGAAAACTGCATTTCAGTTAAAACTTTGTATGGAAGCTGCTTATAAAAATAAGGAAAACCAAACCAAACAAAGCAAAATAAAAGAATACGAGATTACTATGTAAGTAAGTGGAAAGGGGGCACTAGTGAGATGGTAGTTAAGCACTTAGCTACTAACCCAAAGGTGATGGTTTGAATGCATCAGCCACTCCTTGGGGGAAAGATGTGGACACGATTCCATAAAAATGTAGAGCCCTGGAAAGCTCTGGGTCATAAAATACTCTGTTTTGTAAAGTCACTAAAAGTCAAAAGAAATTTGTTCAAAACCAGTATGTTTACTTGGGTTATATAAGCGATAAGATATTAATAATTTAATGCACAATATTGAATTAGGTATATCAAGAGAGTTGGAGTCTTATTTTACAATGTCATATTAGGTATCACTTTAAACCCCTGATGCTAATTATTTTCATTTGTGAACCAATTATTTGGCCTTCATATTTTTAAGATAAAAGTTAAGTCCCCAACAACTTTATGTTGTTGTTTTCCTTAAACAAAAAGTCTGAAAACTGCTTTATATTCCAAATAGAAAACCTGAGTTGGTGTTTAAAGGTGCATGCTCATTCCCTCTGCAAACATTATGCCTCAAGATAATAATGAAATATGATTACTCCTCTTATCTGCAGAAACACTACTCGGTGAGTTAATAGATATGAATTGAAATGGCACTTAGAACAAAGTCAGAAACAGGTTTGATCTTTTGTTAATCCTTCAGTAACAATTGTTGGGGCAAGGTGGTAAAAATATCTGTTATCTTGGCACAATTTTATTTTATTTACAAGCAAACTAGACTATATCCTAATTGGCACACTATTTCTGAGAAGTCTACTAAATCTACTTTACTTAAAACCACAAAGCCAAACACATACACACAGAAACCTCAAATAAAGTGATTGCTACCTATCATATGTACTATTTAAGAGCACACCAACATATGTACTTTATTTTCTGATGAGAAATTTCACCAGTTAATCATGGTTTTATTATTGCCTCAGAGCATCAAAGACATGATTAATCAAGACACATATATGCCAACATAAATAGAGGCACTGATGATGAAGATCAAGAACCACAGCCTCCAGGATGGATTTCACCTAAATGTAAAGAACACCAAAATCCTCACACCTGATCCAGGATCCAGGATCCATCATGATAAATGGAGGGGAAAATTAGGTTGTCAAGAACTTCATTTGGCTTGGATCCACAATCGGTACTCATGGAAGCAGCAGTTCAGAGCTCCAAAGACATATTGCATTCAGAACATCTGTTGCACAAGACTTATTTAAAGTCTCAAAGAGCAAATATGTCACTTTAAGGAATCCATATGCATAGGAAGTTGGGGTGTTAAATAAGGAAGGCCAAAGGGGCGTGGATGCATTTAAATTAGGGTATTGATAAAGAATATTGAGCATACCATGAAATGTCCAAAGAACAAACATATATGTCTTACAAGAAGTACAGCCGGAATGCTCCTTAGAAGTGAGGATGGTGAGACTTCATTTAACATACTTTGGACATGCTATGAGGAGAGCCCAGTCCCTGGAAAAAGACACAAGGCTTAGTAAAATGGAAGGACCTTGGAAAAGAGGAGGAGCCTTGACAAGATGGATTGACATGGTGATGGCAACAATGGGCGCAGACATGAAACCGTGGTGTGAATCGTACAGGACCCAGCAGGGTCTCAGTCTGTCGCACACAGGTCACCATAAGGAGGGACCGCCGAGAACAGCTGACAACAGCAACAGCAGCTGGGTGTTTGAACAAAAAATCGCAGACCCTACAGAAATCCACAGACTCACTGTCTTTTCAAATGAAAGCTGAAAAATCGATATTTCAACACAGTGACTAGGGACATAAATTTAACAGAAGATGTTAGACTGAGCTATAACTAGTCTTATAACTTCTTTGATGCCCTTCCTACCATATCTGGACACAATAAAAAGAAAGTTAAAAAGGAGAAGTATACATTTTTCATGTTTTGACCAAGCACGTACATACATTTGTGGAAATTCATTTGTTTTTACTCGTCTCTGACGATTGAATAGAAGGCTTCACATTTTCCCAAGTACCGCGTAAGCTGTATCACACAAATTTTTGATGTGGAGTGTTTTCATTGTTATTAAACTCTAAGTGTTGTGCGCTGCTTCTGGCTTCTTGATATGTAACTCAAAATGCATTTGCAAACAGAAGCCATTTCCAATAGTGGTTAGAAATAACTAGAATAATGCTATTGCTGTAGCACTTCAAGTATATTGAAGTTTAAATAAGGTTTCAGCTGCTGCATGTTATCCCAAGATTAATCTACACTTGATTGTTGGAACAATGAGTCATACCTTTTAAGAAAAGTATGTGTTAAAATGAATGCTTAGAATACACAACCACTGTTAAGATGAAACCATTCTATATATTTGTAATAACTGACTTTATTGGGCAAAATCTTACCATATTGAATATAACACATTTTTAAGGTAGGGATTCTCTATAGAGGAGCCTTCAAGACACATACATGTATTTTTTATACATGGATTGAATATCTTAATGGAGTTTTATTCAGAAATATTTGTTTGTCAAGTCCTACCAAAAGAAAAGTTCAGTTTCTCTCCTCCCAAGATCTTACCTTGATGATCTAGTGTAATAAATAACAAACATCTAAATGGAAAATAATTGCTATGTGGATCTTCTTTTAAATTGATTTATTAGGGGCTC
>NW_022106189.1:23854839-23856455 GCF_000313985.2 Echinops telfairi | reverse complement strand
AGTGGTGTTAACAAACCCAGGGACAAGGGAACAACAGTGATCCAAATCGGTGGTGAGGTGGATGTAGGAGGCCTTGTAGGGTGTGATCAAGGGTAATGTAACCAAGAGGAATTACTGAAACCCAAATGAAGACTGAGCATGACTGGGACAAGAGGATTTTCAAAGACA
Organism: Echinops telfairi; assembly: GCF_000313985.2. Lineage (NCBI taxonomy): Eukaryota > Metazoa > Chordata > Mammalia > Afrosoricida > Tenrecidae > Echinops > Echinops telfairi. Next base: position 23,856,287 of record NW_022106189.1, on the reverse strand, counting down.
ATAGAGCAATTCAGTGAACCTTATCCCTTCCCGGTATTTTTTTTCCTTTTTTTTCAGGAATGTGGTAACTGAGTATGTGACAAAGAATCGTTTTTGCCCATACTAACTGTACCAGACACCAGAGGTGAACAGAAGTTGGTGAAAGTTTGGGTATGACTATAAATAAGGACATAAGCATTCTTCTTACTTACTTAACTTCTACTCCCGTAACTTTGCTGCACCTGAATGTTCTAATATGCAAACAGAAGACGAAAGAACGGGGTCATTTGCGGTTCCGATTAATTGATTCTTAGACCCTAAAATCATTTGTGGATAGTAAAAATAAAATGTTGTGTACTCTATTCAAGAATAAAAATGCTATCTTTAACGATACAGACACAGGACCACCCTCTGATCTGAACACAGCTCTGTAAAGATAGTAAATTGAACACAACTACACATTATTGAAAGTCAGCGAAACAGTAGCAGTTAGGAATATGGAAGGTAAAATCAGGCGAGGGTAAGCAAAACAATTTGGCTAAATAGAATATTAATAAAAGCTGGATGGCACCCAGTTGAATTCATATGAATACCATCTAAAAAATAACTCGGTTCCCACGCACAGCGGTAGAATGAAGCACTGCTCGGTTCTTGGCCGTCCTCACACTTATTCCTTTGTCTGAACCCATTGCTTCAGCCACTGCGTCACTCCATCTTCTGGAGAGCCTTCCTCTTTCCTGCTGCCCCTCTTCTTTCAGAAGCACGAGGCCCTTAAGAGACTGGTTTCTCCTGAAAACATGTCCAGAGTATGTGAGACAAAGTCTCTTCATCCTTCCAAGAGAGATGTGCTTCTTCCGAGAGAGATTTGTTTGTTCTTTTGGCAGCCGATGGTACTTTCAGTATGTTCGTCAGCATCATTATTCAATGCATCGTTGTTGTTTTTTCCTGGAGATTTCCTTATTGAATGTCTAACGTTTACATGTATATGAAGTGATTTCAAAGACCACGCCCTGGAGCAAGTACACTTCGGTCCTCAAACAAGCATCTTTGCTTGTCACCACTTTCAAGAGGTCTGGTTTAGCAGACTTACTGAATGCGATACTTCCTTTGCTCTCTTGAGTGGTGCTTCCAGGAGCATTGATTGTGGATCGAAGCAAGATGAAGTGCTTGAGAATTGCAATCTTTCCTCTGCTTAGCTTGATGTTACTTATTGGTGCAGGTGTGAGGATTTTGGTCTTCTTTACATTGAATTGTAATCCAGGCTGAAGGTTAAAATTCTTGATCTTCATCAGCAAATGTTTCTTTCCTCCTCCTTTTCAGCAATCGAGCTTGTGTTAGCTGCATATTGCAGGTTGTTAATGAGCCTTCCTCCAATCCTGATCCCAAATTATTTTCAAGTAATCCAGCTTCTCTGATGATTTGCTCAGCATACATTGAATAAATATGATGAGAGTATACAACCCTACAGC
>NW_022106189.1:23815081-23854493 GCF_000313985.2 Echinops telfairi | reverse complement strand
ATCATAATTTTATTGGAAAGATTCTTTTGGAGTTACATTGGATCATACAATGCTGAGCTGATCTTATGAAAAATATCTAGATAAAAACAATAGCAATACTTGTAAGGATATGCTTTTGTATCTTCCACAGCGGCACCGTAATGATGCCATCTCTCTTTAGTCAGCAATTATAGTTTGTTACTGTCATTTTTTTCCCCTTGAAAGGAGTACTCTCTGCTCTTTAAGGTGCTCTTCCCATTTCTCACACCCTCCCCAGATATGTGTTGAAGGAACTGTGCAATGAGATAAACCTAGGCATATTCCCAATTTGGTACATACACACACATTTTAGACATATCCCCTCAATATATAAAATTAAATCTAAACTGCTTTATTCCTTTATTTCTCCATTCTTCACTTTGAACTATAATAAAAATTTTACATTAATAGTAATGCCCACCAAGGTGTTGTAAGCATTCCTTTATAGCCTGTGAAACCCTTGAAGGAGTTTTGCCTTTATACATTTCAAATAGTCATGGTAACATGGTTAAATGAAATAAATGCCCATTGAAGGACAAGGTATATTGTATTGAAAATAAAATATGCCCATACACATACAACAATATATATTCAAACAAGTAATAACACAGAGAAGATGGGATATTTCTCTTTCAGTAAAGGTCTGCAGCTTTGGAAACCTTATGCAGAGTCACGGAGAATCACAACAGACTAGGTGGCAGTGGGTAGGCGCAGCAATAACAAGGAGAAACCATTGGGATTACTCAAGAGGCAATGGTGGTAATATTTCCGGAGAGGAATTGAGGAGTAATTCCCAGTGCTTTCTTCTGTTATGTGTCTGTCTTTATTTGTCTCTACTATGTATACACTAGGAGCTGATTAAGTTTATCATTTGCTGAATGGGTGCTCTCTTTTTGGTTTTCCAACTCTAAGGCTTTGCGTGTTTCATGATAATATTTAACTTTGTCCTCTTACGCTGCCCCTTGAAATGTTCTGTCCAGCTCTTTGACATCATCGGTTCTATTTGCCTGAGCTACTTTAGGGTTACCAGAGAGTGGCACAGTCTCTTAAGACCTTTGCTTTGATTTTTGTTTCTCTCTTTCCTGTCTTTAACTTTTTACTTTTTTTTGGTGAATGATGTCCTTAATGCCCTCCCAACTTCATCAGGCCTTCGGCCATTAGTGGTCAATGCAGCAAATCTGTGTTCAAAGTTCAGGTGGGTTATACTCAGCATTGTATCTTGGCTCTAATGATTTGTTTGAACTTTCTTCAAATTCAACCTGAAATTACATAGGAGCAACTGGTCGTCTATTCTACAGTTAACCCCTGGCCTGATTTTAGCTGCTGATATTGGGCCTCTCCTTAGTCTCCATCAAGTATGTTCGGACACATAGCACCCTGTGCACAGCAGAATAAAACACTGCCTATTCCTGAGCCAGGCTCATAATTGTTCCTATGATTGAGCACATTACTGCAGCCTCGGTGCCAAATCATCTCCTCGAGTGCCTTCCTTTCCCTGCCCCTCTACCAAGCGTGTCTTTCTCCTGGGATTGGTCTCTTTTGACAGCATGTTAAGTATGTAAGACAAAACCTTGCCATCCTTGCCTCTAAGGAGCAGTCTGGCTTGTAAGGAGCACTCTGGAGCACTTCATCCAAGACAGATCAGTCGGGTCTTTTAGCCATTATTTTAAATATTCATCTCCAGCACCACAATTCAAAAGCATTATACTTCTGCGGTCTTCCTTATGCAATGTTCAACTTCCACAGGCATATGAGGCGATGGAAAATTCCATGACATGAGATAGGCACACCTTAGTCCTCAGAGTAGCATCCTTATTGATCAATATGCTAAACAGCACGTGTGCAGTAGATAAACCTAAAACTACTCATCTTTTGATCTGCTGAGTGTTGCTTCCATGAGCCTCGCCGGTGGATCCAAGCAAGTTGAAAACCTTGACAACATCCATCTTTTCTACATTTACCATGATGTTATCGATTGGCCCAGTTGTGAGAGTTTTAGTCTTCTACACGCTGAGTTTAACCCACACTGAAGGCTGGAATCCTTAATCATCAGCAGCAAGTGCTTCAAATCTTCCTTGCTTTCTGCAAGCAAAGTTGTGCTATCTGCATATTGCAGTTTGCTAATAAGCCTCCCGCCAATCCTAATGTCACTTTATTCTTCATGTAAGCCAGCTTCTCTGATTATTTTCTCAGCATACATATTTAATAAGTATGGTGAGAGGATACCTCTCTTAAGTAGTTTCAAAGTGGAGGATGTGGAGGTAGTGAGGAAAACTGACCAATCTCCATTACTGTTACACATGTCTCATTTGCATAGTCCCACACAATTATTTGTTGGGAGTTTCAGAGACTTGGGTAGAAAATCCATGTTAGGAACTTTCACTCAACCGCAATAACAAAAATGGAGTTTGCTATGTTAAATATTCTAAGTCTCATAATGTAATTGCTTTAAAACTGCAGTTAGGTAACAAGGCCCTGTTTGATATCAGAAGAGTCGGTGTATTATATAATGCTATGGGGGGCAATTAGTCTTAACCCTCAAAACTCCAGTTTTATAAAAATTAAATTCTTGTAATTGATTGCAAATATGTTACAGTATCTAATATTCCACCAAAGCACCTCCATTTGGAATCAATTCCTTTGGGAATAGTAAATCTGAAGAACTCAGTTGGTAAGAAAATACAATACTTTTGGCTTTTAATCAACAACCTGTTATTTTTTTCTGCACTGCGTGTCAGTTATATTTTATGTCAACTTGGCCATGTAGTGTAAGGCTGGAGTCCAACCCAACAATCAATCTCAGCCTGATGAAGCCTCTTTGGGATGTAGCCTTTTCTATAAGAATTCACTGACTCTCACTACCATTGAGTCCCTGGGGACTTATAAAGAACCCTTGTGGGTTTCTGAGACTGTAACTCTTTATGGGAATAGAAAACACAAACACAGTCTTTCTCCTGCAGAAGTGCTGGTGGTTTCAAACTGCCAACCATGCAGATTGCAACCCCATGCCTAACCACTATACCAACAGGGTTCCTTTCTAAAACAAAGACAGTGAGAAATTCTTTTCCTCTTTCTGATCTTTGGCCTTCTTGCTTGCTGAGATAGTGTGCTTCCATGGGTGGCCTCATGTGGACCACTGAGTTGGAAAGTTGTCAGCCCCTGCCATACAATTGACCTTGAATCCATGTGCCTCTGCACCCACCTGCCTTTGATCGCACTGCATCCCACTTCACCTTTCTGCATCATTGGATCTGTGAGTCTGAAGAGGACTCTGGCTAGGATTGGACCCATGGATTTGATTTGGATTGGGCTAGGATGCCTTCTTGATATAAAGTTCACTCTTATACATATATGAGTGTCACTGGTTTTGTTTTTTTAGACAACCCAGCTGAATATACAGTGAAATTACATCAGCAAGAAAAGTACAACTTATTTATTTTTGCTTCAAAATCTACTGTTGTCATTTAGATTTTGCATCTCAATATTTCTGTCCCCGATGCTATGTCTCATGGGCATCATTTAAAGCGACATCTAAAAATTATGGCTCTCTTTCTGTCTACCCCTATAACCACTAAAGGATCCCACATCTGTTTCCCAGTTTGGCTTGATTAATAAATATGTGCAAGCTAGAAATTATCTTCTCTTCTTCGATTGGAAAAGAAAACCAGGAGGGTCCAGGAATATTAAAAAATTCTGGATGAAACATAATCTTATCTATGAGATCTCTGCCAAAAGGCATTGCATTCATTCCTCTGCACGTTCCCTCTGCTTTGTTGGTGTAACATTTTGCTGGAGTGGAAAGAACCCTATTCTCTTCAATTTTGGAACAGATAAGTTATATTATGGCCCTAAAATCAAGGAAACAAGAATTTTGTTCTCAATCTATATCTGCCAATAATTTTCAGCAAAGTGAGAATGCCTTTGTGCCATTTTGTCTTCAAACGATAATTATTTGCTACACAAAAACCACCATTTTTATGTTCTATAACCCTGCTTTATTGACCTCATTTTTACTTTAACATTGAGTATGATTTGATGAATGAAACAAAGGCACCAATGGGAAATATTGTTGCTTTATGGTCATTCAGAAAGCACCTTCTCTATTCTAAGAACTGCATCAATTAACACAGAATAGGGTGCAAGAAACAGTTTAGGAAGAGATAATTATTTAGCTGCACAGCCAAATCACATGTCACTTAATTTCCATGACGTGCTCTGTGAAATAAGACATTATATGATTTGGAGATTTTTGAAACACCATCTTACAGGCAGTCTGAGATTTTGAATTGAGTTCCATTCTCAAATGTATCTTTAGGTTGAATTTATACGTAAGAGGTAGAATTCACATTTAATATGAGTTCGTCAAATCTTTGCTTTCTATACTGAGTATAGAGCGTAACTTTCTAAGAGTAAAGCACAGTCTAGAAGCATCTGAAACATCTTCATCATAATAATACAGCGATAATACTGTTTTGATGTGCATTGCAACATTGGGCTCCTTTTTATTATGAGCCGCTGTATGTACATCAATTCTTTCATCTCATCTGTGTAAGCCTCTGGGGTTAGCGTCACAGAAGTATGTGGAATCATACACTGCCAAAACGGGCATTATTGGGTGCAGGGCTGTATAATAACTCATGAATGATTCAAAAGGTATTTAAATAATATCATGCATTTGGACAGTTCAGGTTATTCCAATTCTCTCTTTCTGTTTTACTTATGTATAAAATACTGAAAAGAAGATCCTCCATCATAAGACTTTTATGCTCGCTTCTCTTTCGTAAGCATATATCCTTAGAAGTAACATTAAAGACATTGGCACATGCTCTCACTGCTGTTATAATTTGATTTCATTTTCATTGAGGGGCATTTGACAAGACATATGAGATTTCTTGCATCTTTTAAAAATAATCTAACTTTCTGAACATGTGTCACAGTTCATTATGTAAAGGAAATGCTGGGACCTAGCTCATCCCACATTTGAAACAAAGTTTTGGAATTTATGGCAAAGACGTGCAATCTCCATAAGTAAATGGTTAATCAAATGAACTTGTGATCTCTCCTGCATGTTGAGTGCAAGTTGTATTATAATTGTAGTCACTGCACTAGAAGTCTAAAATTAGTAGGTATTCTGTCAGCAGTAGAATAATTGTTGTTTCTGATGTCCAAACAAATATTTACTGGAAGGGCCTGCTACCCACAGGCTGGTAGCTGGACAGAGTGAATAGACGGCCAGGTTGAGCGGCACCAGGGCCTCTAGTGGTCCTCTACGATCAGTGACTTTCGTTAGCTGCGGGGAGGAAGCAGGGAGGGTAGTAAACTATGTCTATAATTGACTTTGCTTTCAGTTGATATAGCCAAAATATTTAGGGACTCTCATTTCAAATTCTTATTACATAATTAATAAAAGAGTAAGGACAATGAATGTTCCTAGGACTTTATAATTTAGTGATGACTAAGTAATGTAGGAAAACCTTCCTGGGACAGATTATTCTAGAAACACATAGCATAGATTCCCTCTGAATAATGATATCAAACTAAACACCAAGTATTTTTTATACATTAGACTTCCATGCCAAGGAAAGGAACAACGAAGAAGAAAAGAGGCATTTAACTCTCTTTCATTTAAAAAAATGAGCAATATATTTCACTTTCTAGTACCAACCAATAAAATTGATATTACATATTTTTAGGGACTTTCGAGAATTAATTGGAAGGGAAAAGTAGAAAAAAATTGTTTTCCAGTACAGAAAGAATATCACATACAATACAAAAAGGGAAGAACTGAAAAAGAGCCAATACTGAATGCTCTACCTCCAAGTTCAAAAGTCTAAAACTTAGAAATCTAGCCATCTGGAGTCATTTGGTTTTTATCAAGAAAAGTATCAGTTCATTTCTCAGAACAGCACTCCTCCTGAATCTCAACAATTGACAAACGTATCTTCTAAGCTGAAGACGGAGATCTGGTCCCTATCACGTTATGATAGATTGAGTTTGTAAAATATCTCCCTGCCACCCCCCCCCACCCCTCGCCACTTAGTTAGAAATGCCTGATATCTAAATTACAATTTTAAATTTCAAAAGCCAAACTGCTTCCTATATGAAAACAAGGTAATTGCTTATCCTTGATAAGGAAAGTATAGCATGACATTTCAAATGAAGTCAAAGGATTAAAATATATTATCAACTTGAAAGAAAATTTTAGATAATTAAATTTTACTAACATGACATCAAATATTGTAAGTGTGGCGTGTATATATAATATATGTAACATGCATACTCAATATAGGTGTTGTGATATCTATATGACAATATATGTGAAATAAATACATATGTATAAATACATATATATGAACTTATAGTTATATATTTCATATATAGTGGAAAAAGAGCCAGATATAGAGACCTATTGAGAAGGATAGAGAAAAGAGACAGATTTATATATCTAGAGATAAACCATAAAGAGATACCTAAAGAGATCAAGACAAATACCTAAAAAGTGAATGAGAACAAAAGCTCAAGAGATATCTAGAGAGAGAGAGAGAGAGACAGAGATATAAAAAGAGATGATCCAAAGAGAGAGGGGCATCTAGCTCTAAAGAAAGATAGCAATATCGAGATACGTATTATAGAGATGGAGACAGAGATACAGAGGGAGAGAGAGATATGGAAAGAGAAGGGGACAGAGAGAGAGAGAGAGAAAGAGAGAGAGAGAGAGAGAGAGAGAGAGAACTCGTGGATAAAGAAGAGTGAAAAATGATAAATAATCCAAGTTCTGAAAAGCTAAAGATGAGCTATGTAGAACAGCAAATGAGGTTGTTGGTGTCTAATTTGATTTTTAAAAATTGGAGAAGATGTGTGATGTCCTTTAGGCACACAAAGCATTAATAAGTAACTGAATTTTTAGAGTCAATTTTGTTGTTGTTGTAGTTATGCATAGCAACCTCAGAATATCTAACTTATCAAAGATGTTATTTTATTATAAGGATGTAATTTGATTTCATGTTGAAGTAGGGAAGTTACTTAAGTTAAAGATTCACTATTATACAAAATTATCAATTTTTGCTGTTTTCTTTGAAATTTTCAAATGCCTTGTGCTGCTTTGGGGAACTCAAGTGTACTTTTTAAAAACTATGGCCATATAATGTTTACCTAGATTCCTAAATACTAATATTTGCACTCTTTTAACATATCAAATCGATTGTTTGGTTATACCCATGTTGTTTTTGAATATTAATATTTTATTCCCCACCAAACTCAAATTGAGTTTTAGTTTTCAATAAAACTAAACATTCCCCCCGCCCCATCATTTAGTGTAAGACCAAAACATACAGATCTGCTCTCCATTGGAAGGCATGGATAAACTATTCCCAAAGACAGACACGTAATGAACGGATCCATAAGCACATCAAAGAATAAACATCAGACTCAGTCACTTTTCAAAATGCATTTTGAAAAAACACATCTGCTAATTCTGTAAGAAAAGAGGAAATACTGTTCAGTCCTCTTCAGCAATTGGCAAATAGGTCAAATGGCAAACTAAATAAATAAATAAATAAATAAGGCCCAGTTAGTTTTTTGGAAATTCAAAACGTGTTCAGATATAAAAAGTAAGCCCGGTTGTGACAGAAGAGTTAGCTTGCTAAGTGACCCCAAAATTCCCCCGAGTATGACCTTAAAGCAGCGAGAACTGCCTGGGACTTGGCTCTCCCTGGTCAACAGGTTCCTTCGTTAATGTTCTTGCTATTCTTGCAGGACACGGAAAAAGTCAGACCAGATTACCTCTGTTATGTTTGGTGTCTGATTTTAAGTGACCATTTTTCATTGTGAGTTTATGAAATCTTTAAGAGAAGCTGTGAAAGAAAGTAATAAATTGGAGAAATAAAGCTTGTCTCCAGCTCCCGAGTGATCCCAGGGGACATGATTTCACTAGTCCTCCAGACAGCTAACCGAATCTTGACACTCCTTTGTATACATAACCAGAGAGGCCCTCTTGGCAGTTCCAGAGGGAAGAAGATTTCCTTGTTAATTCAAGGAGACAAAGGCGGTGATTTAGCTAATAACGCAAAGTACAAACAAAAGCTGCAATCTAGCTAATACACTGTTTGGGGGCTCCCCTGGGGCTCTCAGAAGCATAGTTCATCTGATTTGGGTGTATTCTTTCAATGACGCAATTGTCATACAAGTGTCAAAAGAAATCAAATAAAAGAAAATTGCATTTAGAACCAAGCAAAGAACAATAGGAAGTTTTGTTGATTCCGTTGAATATTTGTGGAAGTCTAAATCCACAAACCTAAGTGAAATGTCTTACTTTAGGTCTGGTTCAGCTTGAACTTTATCAGCAATCGTGAGTGCTCTGGCATATTACTGAGTAACTATCAATATAAGCTAGTATTAATTCCTGAAAAAATAAAGTAAAATACTCAGTTCTTGGTACCTGGTAATGCGGTTGTTTTAAACTGAAATCGTCATGTATTCACATTATCCAGAATCTTGTAGGAAATCAATACGCTCCTCCACTTTTGCCATGGAGTCTATTTCGACTCGTAGCGACCTTACAGACGGTGTGGAAGAGTCCCGGGGGTTTGCAAGGCTACATCTCTGTCTGGGTCTAGAAGGCTGCCCATTTCTCCCAATATGCCACTAGAACTGTTTTCTGACGACGTACCCAAAACGCTGCTCGTCGCTGCTTTTCAGAACTTCGTGACATCATCTCTCTTCGCTCTTCTTTATTACCCACCGCTACTCCATCTTGCCTTTAAGAACAGCAACAACAATCCGTCCTTCTCACAGAGGCTTTGCCTTTCAAAAGATGGTCAATTATGCATCTCAAAGAAGACATCTTCACATCTTGTATTATGTTTATTCTGAATCTCTTGCCCTGGTATTCGTGAATTCGGCTACATGATCTATTTATCATATGATGTTCTGCAGACGCCTATCCTTATTTTCTACCCACAGCCGAGTGTTATGCTCCGCGGGATGGGTGATGTCCCACTTTCCCTAAGGATCATGTTCTCATTCAGATGATGGAGCCCGCGCCGTGTGTGTTTCTCACCGACTCTGATTTGGAGCCTAGGAAATTAGGTGTCTTTAAGCTCTGGCAGAAGTGGCTAATGAATTTGTCCTATTCCTGGAATCAAGTCTAAATAGCCATTCTCCATGAATTAAAAGCCCACTGATAGAATTCCTTTTTTATTTCCAACATCACAGAAATAAAAATATCTGCTTTCTCTAAGTAGCCCAAAGAATAGAAAGTCTATTTGTCCAAGTATTATTTGAATAATTATGATAGGGCACCATTTTATTCTATAAACATGTTGTGCACATTTGGCTCATTTAATTATTTTAATATAACTATAAGGCATGTGCTGTCAACTTAACATTTTATATTCAGATGAAAACTGGATTCACCTTGCACTTGTACATGTAACTCTTACTGGCTAAAACCTCATAATGATGTGTGAGAAATCCAAGCTTCAAGTTTTCTGTGAATCTGATCCATGGCCCCACTTCTGATGAATTTATACTGCTCACCATCTGCTTCTGATGAATTTATACTGCTCACCATACAAGCATATAAAAACATTTTTATTCTGAGTCACCTAGCTCATTGTCATAGTCTGTTATTCTCTGAAATAACACCAAACATTTCCTCCAGTGCAAAGTGTGTGTAACCAAGGGAAAGGTTATATTTCAACTTACTAGTGGTGGTATGTTTATGGGTTGGATTTCCTTCGATCTGCATGGTCGGCAGTTAGAAACCAACATCGGCTCCTCAGAAGGACTGGGCTTTCTACTCCTGTGAAGAATTACAGTCTTGGAAACCGATATATGGTTGCTATGAGTCAGAATTGACTCTGTGTCAGAGATTTGGGGTTTCGGTGAGAATAGAGAAAAAAAAATAGAAAATCTATTTAAAAATAGCTTTTAAATAGAATCATAGATATTCTAACTCCTAAAAGAACTCAAGTTTACCCACTACTGGAATGATCTTACTTCCCAATGTTTTCCACCGGCCCCGGTCTCACTTACTCATCCTAAGCCATTATTGACTATCTACTCAGTGAATGATTTGTGCTGACATTTGAGATTCATTGCTGAACAAAATGGATACAGTCCCTCCTCTGAGGGCAGTTATATTCAAGTGCACAAAAATAAAATATATGAAGTAAACATGCATAGAATATTATTTCAAGAGATGATCAATGCTAAGAAAAATACATCAAGATTATTTTTAAAAACTAGAGTGGAGTATAAATTAGTGACAGCTTTCCTCTCTAAGAAATTCAGCACCTTTATTTTGCATTCTCCCAGCTACTTCATTTGAGCTCCACCTCTTACATTTAAGAAATATTTATAATAGCTACTCAGATCTATTTCAGTATTTGTCACTAACCAGTCAGAATTATCCAGGTTTCACATCTTTCCGAAACAGACAATTGGGTTTGCTCTTAAACAGCGGTAATGGTATCTTCTGAATATTCCTGCTTGTCTTTACACTATTAATTATTTTTCTTATATTGTATTTATGGCAGAAACCTGAAGACAAACACTTGAAGTGGGTTCTTGTAATTGGATGGCATTATTCTGTTTAAGTCATTACATCCCATGTATTTATATACCACACATTGGTTGGTTCGGCTAGCCTATTTGCCAGGCTTTTTTTTTTTTTTTCCTAAGTGCATTTCAAATAGTATAACCCATTCAAGTCTCACAAGAAGCCTGTGATTTACACACTTTGTTTCCTCACTTTGTAGATGAGGACTCATATACAAGGAGGTTTTTCACAACAACCTCCAAGGTCATAGAAATATAAGTAACAGAGTCACATTTCCAACCCAAATGTTTGGACTCAGAAGTCAGGGCTCTTGGGCCCTCCCCTATTCTCCACTTGTTTCTCCCAGAGGTCGGCTGAAATGCACAGCCCAGAACAGCTCATCACTATTGAGCTTAACAAAAGCTTGTTGAAGATGGCCCTCCTCCTAGCAGTGCCCCTACATAGCATTCTAAAAACTTAGAGTAAGCAAAAACTGTATTTTTCCCAACAAATTAACTTTGAAGCCATCGTATCTGATCATGACAATTCCCCAATGACCATCTCTTCACTCTGACTCTGGTTTCTTGGGAGACTAGAGAAAATTTCACCAACTATTTGCGATTTTTGATTTACATGTGTGCCTTAAAACTTTCTGATTTTGCTGACACATGCATGCTTGGAAAAATGATCCAACTCTCAGATGGCATCATGGTAAGATATATAATTGATTTAAAAATATATTTTCAGGGGAATACGATTTCATGCACCTAGTAATTCTAATACTCATCTACACTTCAGACATACTTTAAATGGTGCATCACAGAATAAGTGTCTGAATTTATTATTTTCCTTGGGTACACAGTAGCTTTCTGTATGTTTTATGTAAATCATCTCTTATTTGTATCACACAAATGGTAAAGAACAAAAGACAATAATGGAAAATACCAGACAGGGAAATGCCACTATTCTCTACTCTAAATCTATACATCTGCTTCCTATTCTATCACCAACATAATAAAGAACATGTTGGAAAAATAATGATATTTGTCAAAAAATAAAGCTGATTTTTATTCTTCCCTTTAGCTCTTGCAAACAGAAGTTAGCTTTTTATATTAAAAAAAGTTGGGGCAATTTTCTACTTCTTAACCCTAGGAAAACACATTCAAAGAGAGTTTTCTTTGAAGAAAAGCCATACATCATGAAACAGATAAAATACAAATGTAATAGTGAGGGTTTAATAAAGATCTATATGATTACAGTTACTATATTGACATTTTAAAAGAAAATACTTCTAAAATTTTGAATTTATTGCAGTAACTTCTGATAGCTCAGTCTCTAAAGAAAATGTCATTTTAACTCTATTTTTCATTTACTTTTCCTACTGAATATTGCTTAACAGAGTATAGTGGTTAAAACTCATTCAATGAATAGTTTTAATAAAGATAGAAAATACTGATCTCTATTAGCAAGTTGAAGAGCTTAAATGGTTTAATGGATTTTGAATATCATTTAATGAAAAATTAATTAAGAACGTGGAATATTAAACATAATTTTAAAGCCATGACAGGTAGTAAGACTATATTTCCATTGCATATTATAGATAATAATGTAAAAATATTTTAAAATTAATACAAATATTCAAGCTTTTCTTTTTTGCCTAATTACCTGATGCTCATTTATACACTATTGCAAATTTATTTTGACTTCTTTTCAAGAAAGATGAGAGTCCCGTAGCCTACCTTAACAACTACACGTGCAAGCAAAATTATGTAAAGCTTATGTTAGTTCAACTACTGAGAGCTGGTGACAAGAAGGTATCCTTAGAAGACAAGAATTTATGAGCAACACCTCAGAGATGAAACAGGACAGAACCAGACTGAAATGTATAAAGAAACCACCCCAAATTAATAAATACAACATGGCTACTCAGCAGGAAAAAAAAAAATCCTCCGGGGTAGACAGGATAATGCAGCTTATCCTGATCAATGTGGCACATGTCCTAATCAATGGAACAGTGACTATGACGAGCTTGTAAAGAGTTACAGACTTGGGAACCCAAAGGATCCTTTCTTCTGTCCTACAGGGTTGAGACATTGAGGTTATCCATAACTGGTCGCTAACCATAAGGTCAGCAGTTCGAGTCCACAAGCTTCTATGAGGTACAAAGATGAGGCTTTTTACTTTCACAAGGAGTTACAGTTTCACAAACACACAGGGGAAGTTCTACCATGAGTCAGCAGCACAGATTGGATGGCAGGGACTTTGGTCTGCATTTGAGATCAGGTGGGTCTGAGTCACATTCGACTTGATGATAGTGAGCTTGGTGTTATGTACACTCCGTGCTTCATTTCCTTCATCTTTCCTGTTGTCGGTGGTATTCTTGAGTGCCTGTGACTCACAGTGACTCCAGAGAACAGAGTAGAACTACTCCATAGGGTCCCTACTCCATAGGGTTCCTCGGCTGTAAATATTTACAGCAGCACAATGCCTCATCAATCTCGTGCGAGCAAGTGGTGGGTCAAAATGCTGATCTTTCAGTTACCCACCCAACATTTAACCCTTTGCCCCACGATGGCACTTTGCATGTTCACAAGCAACTCTAACTTAGTAAATATAACCCTGAACCCATCTATGCCAGAGCATGCATCTCAGTAAGTGGAACCACCAGGTTTGTGGTCTCCTTGGCTCTCATCCCTTGCATGTAATAAGTTATTGTCCCCTGTCAACTATGCATTTTTAAGAGATTCTGACTGCTTCATATCTCCGCCACTACTGTGATGCACCATCACCATGAATCACCTACATAGCTAAACAACGGCCCATCTGACAGATAGAAACCTGAAGCCTGACAAGGGCAAGTTGCCCAAACCAAATACCCTTGAAGCGGTAGGGCCAGGTGTCAAGCATCAGCGCTGGCTGTAGCTCTGCCTCGTAACTTTGCCTCCTCTCTAATTGCCTGTCACATTGCCCTAAGCTGCAATCTTTCTAATTTTTAAAATCTATTCCCAGCCCTGATTGACAAAATAGGATGATAAATGTTGCTGAAATTCTAAACACCAGATTTCAGACGATGAGACTGAGATCTCCAGTTAGCATTTACCACGAACACCTCATGTGAACATGAAAACATTCTTGGTAACATCCATCAAAGTAAAGGTGAGTACAGGAATGCGGACCATGCTTAAAAAAGAAGTTCCCCTACTAGAGCAAGAACCCATGGACCACCCTCTAGATCACACTTATTAGGTTCAGATATTACAGAAATAGTGATCAGAGCACTGAGAAATGCAGTGGCATAAGGAGACTTGTTTCTTCTATTTTTAGTGACCATTTCCAATGTGGAAAGAGGTATGGACAACAGGAAAGAATTTAATAGCAAATTGTTAACTAATTTTTTTAAGTAAACAAATTCAATGTAATTTAGTCGATTTCAATTCATAGCGACCCCATAGGACAGGATTGAACTGCCTCTGTAGGTTTCTGAAACTTTAACTTTCTTTTTAAAAAATCATTTTATTGGGGGCTCGCCCAACTCTTATCACAATCCATACATCCATCCACTGTATGTCAAACACATGTCTATATTTGTTGCCATCATCATTCTCAAAACATTTGCTCTCCACTTAAGCCCTTGGTATCGGCTCTTCATTTTTCTCTGCCCTCCCTGCTCCATCCTCCCTCATGAACTTTTGATAATTTATAAATTGTTATTATTTTGTCATGTTTTACACTGTCTGACGACTCCCTTCACCCACTTTTCTGTTGTCTGTCCCCCAGGGAGGAGGTTATAAGTAGATCCTTATAATCCGTTCCCCCTTTCTACCCGACCTTCTCTCCACCCTCCCAGTATCACCACTCTCACTACTGGTCCTGAAGGGATCATCTGCCCTGGATTCCCTGTGTTTCCAGTTCCTATATGTACCAGTGTACCTCCTCTGGTCTAGCCAGATTTGTAAGGTAGAATTGGGATCATGATAGTAGAGTGGGGGAAGCATTTAAGAACTAGGGGAAAGTTGCATGTTTCATCATTGCTACACTGCACCCTGACTGACTCGTCTCCTCCAGGCAACCCTTCTGTAAGGGGATGTCCAGTTGCCTACAAATGAGTCTTGGGTCCCCAATCTGCACTGCCCCTCATTCACAATGCTATGCTTTTTTTGTTCTTTGATGCCTGATCCCTGATCCCTTTGGCACCTCGTGATCACACAGGCTGATGTCCTTCTATGTGGGCTGTGATGCTTCTGAGCTAGATGGCCGCTTGTTTACCTTCAAGTCTCCAAGACTCCAGACGCTATTACAGGAGTAGGTGTGTCATCTTACTCCAGAGCAGTGGCTGTTGGCTTAGAACTGCTGACATAGTGATTAGCAGCCCAACTCATAACCAGTACATGGCCAGGGCTCCCATAAAGAAATAAATGATTTCAAATAATTCATTTAGCTCTAAGGAGATAATGGCTGTGTGATAAAAGAGAGGAGTGATAATCCCTGGTTGGAGATAGCTTCCAGGAACCAATTGAAGGATGAGTTGAATCATTTTTTTTAACCTTAGCTCCAGATGATACATTTAATTTCGATGCTGCCACAGTTTGCATTGGCTGAATATCCAGCGTGACTTCTAACCACAGTCAGTGTCTACATGATCTCAAGTGAGATGCAGAAAATGTCAGTCAAGTCATGGCAATGAGTGAACCATCTTAACTACTGAATCAGTGAAGAAGCATTTTGCCAAGGCTGAAGCCACTTCTGGTCAAATCACTCTAAAAAGATCATGAAGTTGTGGACCTTTGCCTCAAGGCACGTTTTGTTTGCTGTGTTGAAGATGTCAACCAGGGACGCTAGTTTGGATCAATAGTGTATGTTGCAGACACAGGATTTAAGTGATGGGATGCTAGATCATTTTCATTAATACACCACTTTTCCTTGGTTAATTTCGTGTGTGTGTGTGTGTGTGTGTGTGTGTGTGTGTGTCTGTAAATGGAACTGAAATTAAAGAATTAGTTAAATAACAAATAATTAAGAGCAAACAGGGCTTTCTACCTTACGATGTGACAGGTTAGGGCTGTCCATTTCTCTCCAGGTCAGAAACTATTGACGGCTCCCAGCACCCGACAGGGAAATATCAAGCTGCTTGAAGCCTCTCCTATGGGAAACTGCCCCAACTCTTTTCAGTTTCAATGAATCTTGAAGAAGTGCCAGCGTTTGTGAAACACTGTAGTAATGGTTGATCACTTGCTTATAAGGCCGAGTATCCAAATGTTGGATACTCTTACATCCAAACTGTTCCTCTTACACCTTTGGTCTCCACTCCCCAGGGGCCATACAGAGGCAGAGCTCTAAAGTTCTTTTGACATACTTCCAGTTTCAATTAGCCTTTGAAAAACAGCAACAAAAATCCCTAACATGACTGTTACCCTTAAATTTATATTAGACAAATCATTGTTTTGTCTAATAAATCACCTGTAATTTAACTGAATATATTTCCATCTGTGACTCTGGGCAAATTTTAGTAAAACAATCAGCAACAAAAATAAAACAAGACTGCTTCTTTAATATGATCTAAAAATAAAATTAAAAATGGATACAGAAATGAACAGATGAAAAGTGTTCAATGTAGCTATCAACGATAAAGCTTTGCATTCTATCTAATGCCACGTTTCTTTGACTTTCTTACACACTGGACACTTGTCATTGTTTTCTGCATCCTCCCAAGTCCACCCCTCCACATCATGGGCAATCATGTATGTGTATTAATTTTACATATAAATGAACCCATGCACTTTAAATAACACTTCATTAGCAAAGATGTTCCTTAACCAATGGACTTCCTATTTCCCCCTACAATTTGCTCCCCACCTTACTTTGTTATTTCCCATTTCAGTCTTTAGTACCCAATCATAATTTCTCAATGAATGGCTATGGATCGAGCCAGATCCGTTGTTCCAATATTCTCTGATAGGAAGAGTGTCCAAACCAAGTGTATTCAAGTGAGAAATATATACAAGATGGACATTGCTTATCAGAAGGGATATTTTAATAAGTTGCCCTTAATTTCTCTATGTCCAGTCCTACCAAGGGTCCTAGTACGTAATAAGGACTTGGTATATAATTGGAAAATAAATGAAAAATAAAGTGAGAACTGCTGCTTCAATGGCAAGACCTTCCCCGGCCACCTGCCGCCCTCGTCCTTCCCAAGCGTGGAAACATAGTTCTATTTCAGGAGTGAGAAATGAAAATAAACAAAAAAATATAAACAGATGCTCTGGTAATATGATTACACAAATATGAGCCTCAAATTTGGTCATTTTTAATATCAAGGAGCTAGAGATCAATAATTCTTGCAACTACACATATCTTTCTCTTACTGTTTTGCATTGGGCTCCCTGACTTTGTTCCACAGAAAACTTTAAAAATTAAAATGAAACTAGTATTAGGTGCCTCCCCCCACATATCCCAAAGGAAAATACCTCCTTGTACCCAGTGGAAACAAACAATTCAGATTAGTTTATGACACCAAGATATTCCATGCTGAAATTCATGATCTCTCTAAATTATATAAACTTGCACCATAGAAAAATGGACAATCAGGAAGAATAGAAAAGGGTGCACAAGAGGACGTCTCCATATTCTTAAATCTCAGTATTCTTAGTATGGTTTGAGATTCCAAAGACACCATTGTTTAATTTCACGTGAAAAAGAATTAAGCTGTACCCTATATCAGCACCTAAGAATAGTTAGATTTTCTCTTCTGGTTTTGGAATATGACATTAATTAAAACATTTGTCTTAATAATATATCTTTCTTCATGTAAAAATGTCTCCTTTAGAGCAGTACATATGCTAGGTTTTACAATATTACAGTTGCCATGGGAATCACCAATGACATTTTCTCTTGTTTATCTTAATGTTCTAAATTTGTATGCATATTTTCCATGTTGGCATATCCATTCCTTGCTGTTAGCCAATATTCTCTAAGAAGTAGAAGTGCTAAACCAAGGGTATGCAAGTGAGAAATATATAGGATGGAAATGGCCTATCAGAAAAATAAAAGCACATATGCACTTATTAATATCAATAGTAACTAAATATAAATATCCTATAAGAGAAACTAGCACCCTGCACGTTCTCAAGGGGAACCAAAATGATTATATTTTCCACATAAAACAATGGTATTAAGTGATGGACAGATGGGAGAGTTTGGGCCAGAGGTCATTCATTGTGACCTTTTTCAAGATTGGCTGCAAATCCATCAAACTCTACAGTTGTGAAGCTGTTAATGAGTTCCTAATTAGGAATTAGTCAGCCATATTAATAATATGTAATATTCCCCAGGCCTGTCAACAGGGAGAACAAAAGATCCACCATCCTGATTGTAAGAATTATTGATGTCTTTCCAAATAGGTGACCTTTTCTATGCCTGACACAGTTGCTTTTGAAAAGGTAGCTCTATTTGCTAAGATAATAGGGCTTGAAATGGTGGCCTTGAAAATACTGAAAGAAATCAACCCAGAATATATGTAGGTATTTATTACCTGTAAGACACTTCTCTTCTAAATTTATCCCAGTTTATTTAATCCATTGGTTTATGCTTACTGTGAACTCTTTTAAAAGACAGCTGCTTTAGTTCCTTAAAGCGATCATAACAAAGCATGACGGCATGTCACAATATTGTTTCTAAAGGAGCACTAGTGGTCTAGTGGATTATGGATGGGCTACTAATCTCAGGGTCAGTAGTTCCAAACCAGAAGTTGTTCTGCAGGAGAAAAATGAGGCTTTTTACTAATGTAGAGATTTAAAGCCTCAGAAACCCACCAGAGCAGTTCTACTCTGTTGGAACAAGTCAGAACTGAGTGTATTGTTTCTATGGTTCCAGTTCATACCCACAGGTTTATTCCAATGAAGCATATTTGAACATATATCTATGTTCAGTGGATGGCTGCAGACAAATTCTGTCAGTAATAAACTCTCTTTAAAATGATCTCAATACAAAGCTCCAGTAAAAATGTTTCTTAGGGCATCTACTGGGCCAGTTATATTCCAGGTAGAGAGGTAAGCTCAGAAGGCGATGACAACTCTAGATTTTCTTGGACAGAGAACA
This sequence comes from Echinops telfairi, assembly GCF_000313985.2. Taxonomy (NCBI): domain Eukaryota; kingdom Metazoa; phylum Chordata; class Mammalia; order Afrosoricida; family Tenrecidae; genus Echinops; species Echinops telfairi. The sequence goes on along the minus strand of NW_022106189.1, from coordinate 23,835,841 downwards.
ATCATGGGTGAGTATTTTATTACGGAAGACGTTTTTAGAAAATTGAAAACTGTAATGGTGAGAAAAAGGCCAGGAAAATTGAGAAAATAATTATTTTCCCCATCACAGCAATGCACCTGCACATTTGTCAAGGGTTGTGAGGGAGATCATATGAGAATTTTGTTCAGACACCTTATCCCATTCACCTTATATGCTTAACATTGTCCCTTCTAATTGCTTTTTGTTCCTCAAACTTACAGAACATTTAAAGGGAGCATGATTTAAAGGGGTACTTAAGAATGCCCACACTGCCCTTTTCCACAGTGAAAATCAAAGAGCTCAGATTGATTTGGGGAAGGGCTTGAGAAATGGAATCATTGTCTTCAGAACTGGGTAGACCTAGATGGAGGACATGTTGACAAACAATAGTTCCACATTTTATTATATTTGCTTAATAAAATCTCTATGACTTTTTAGTAATAAGCTTTGACTTTAGTTCCACAAATGGGTAACTTTAAAGAACTGGACTTTATTTTCTCACAATTCAGAAGGCTAGAAATCAGAATTTAGAGTGTTAAGCAGATAGATTTAGAGACGGGGAGTGGGGTGGTGTTGTCCCTCCCATGCCTGCAAAGGCCCCTATAAAGAAAGTTGGAAAGGAATTAGGCAACCATTAAACCATTAGATACCTATTGGAAGACCACAAACTGAGGATGCAGATACACAAGCCCACGAGGCTCAGATAAAACCAATACCTTGGACACACCCACCTTAGGTACATCACAGGTGGGCCTATCTCAGCCAATGGCACCAACCAATACCATCAACCATGTCTCCCTGGCCAGAGGTTTGACATCTCCTGTCTGTAGGAAGGCCTTGCTCTCTTACCCTGCTCCTGGTCAGAGGCAGGAGGACGGTGAGGAGCTCACTCCCTGGCACCAGCGCACACGCACCCACTACTCAGGGTCCACAGCCTCTTGGCCCGCATGCTCTTAGCCTACTATGGTTCTTGGGCTTCTGGCCTCCTGGCGTGCCCCCCCCTCACCAGGTCCATACGTGTGGATGCTCTCTTCCATGGTGTTCATACCCAGTTGTGAATGCCAGCGCAGCTTGGCACGCTTTCCAGAAATAGTGTGAACCCTTTTGAGACTGTAAAATCTGAAATGTGTCCTGCCCTTCATAAAAAAACTCACCTGGATTACACAATGCACTGTGCTGTGAGTTCTGTCAGTGTGCGAAGCAAAGAACCAAGGTGTAACCCACTCCAGGAACCTAACAGGACCTCCTTCGTCTTTTTCTAGCAGCTACAAGAAATCCGTGGTATCCTTCCATTTCTATAACACTACTCAGAAGGGATGGAGTTTAGAACCCAAAGTACGAAAATAGAACATCACTGATATAACAAGAAATATCTTATTTCCAAAGAATGTCACATTTGTAGCTACAAAGTTTAGGTCTTCAAAATGTATTTGAGGGACACAATTCTTCAGCCAACCTAGTGCAGTGATGTACATACATATATGCAAGTACTTAGAAAACATCAAAGGCCACATTGTTTGGATTTTTGTGAAGCAATTTCAGTAAGATCAATTAGACTGTTAAAATGGTCAAAAGGTACGAACTTCTCAAAATTAGAATGAGCAGTAAACAGCAGTGCTCAATGATGAACTACTTAAGGTTTTAAGAGAGATTACTATATTTTTCTATAGGATATCCACAGAATACAAATTTGAAAGCTGTGATTCACTTTTATCATTCTCACAATTCACTGATGGAACATTTCACCTGTATAAATATTTAGTCACTAAATATAAATTATACCAGCACAATATCTGGACCCAGAGTTTGGAGACATCCAGCTGTTAAATGGTTTTTGTTATGTCTTAAATTGTGTCCCCTCAAACTACGCGTTGCAAACGCTAACCCCTGAGAGTCAGATCTGACTAGGTGGCAATGAGTTTTACTTGTTTCTTTTCTTGTTATGCTAATTAATCGATCTCAATCTATATGTCTTTTAAACCAATCACCATTAAAAGAGCAGATTAGACACAGAGAAGGAAACACAAATGGAAGGTAAAATAAAGGCCACATGACCAAGTCCAAGTAATCAAAGGACAAATGTATAAAAGAGCCAAGACTTTTTCTCCAGACCCAACAGAGAAAGAGAGCCTTCCTGTAGAGCGAACACCCTGAATCAAACCTCTAGACTCCTAAAGTGGAAGAAAATAAGTTTGCCTTTTAAGGTGACTCACTTGTTCCATTTCAGTTCCAATACTGCTTAAGAAACTTCTTCTGTAGAAAAGAAATGAGACCAGAACATGGACACTGTACAGAGAAGAGCTCGCAACACAGAGAATCCGGGACAGTTAAATCCCTCAGGCCCGATACTGCGAGCAGAGACAGTAGGAGAGTAAGGGAAGGTAGAGGAAATAAGGGGAGATGGATCACAATAATCTACATAGAACCCCCTCCCAGGGGGATGGACAACAGAAAAGGTGAAGGGAGACAGCGGTCAATGTAAGACATGAAAGAAATAATAATTTATAAATGATCAAGGGTTCATGAGGGAGGGAAGTGGGGGACAGAGGAAAAAATCAGGAGCTGATAGCAAGGGCTCAAGTAGAAAAAAAATGCTTTGAAAATGATGTTGACAACATATGAGCTGAAAGGGCCCCCAAAAAAATGATAAGAAAGAAAACAAGAGAGAAAGAGAGGAATTTGCTTTTGCAGCAACTAAGCAGGACTGAGAATGCATTTTGGGGTCAAAATTACATATAAAGTAAGAAACACTATTGTTTGCTAGCCAGACAGGGACAGGAGGTTGTCCCAACCATGCCTGCACAGGCCCCCTATTAGAGGAAGTTGGGAAGGAAAATCAGGGGATCATTAGCCACCTATGAAGACTTTAACTGGGCATGCTCTAAATTAGGCCCCCGAGCCAGGTGGGCATTACACCTGGACAGCCCGAACTAGGCCTAGGTAGGCTTGATTCAGCCAATGGGGTCAAACACCCCCCCACCCCACCCCCACCCCCCACCCCGCCCAGCCAGAGGTTTAAAATACCCTGGCTGCTGGAAGGCAGTCACTTGAACCCCCACTCCCAGTCCCTGGTAGTTGAGAGAGGATTCCTCCTCTCTTTTGACCCTGCTCCTGTGCCTGCTCAGCCCTGCCTGCTCTCTCCCTTCCCCACGTGTGGCCTCAATTCCCCACATGTGTGTGCTCAGTCCCACGAGGTTGTTGGTGTCCAGTTGTGAGCCCCAGCACAGCTTCAGCAAGGTTTGGTCTGCTTCCCTGAAATAGTGTGTACTCTTGAGCCTGTAAAACCTGAAACTTCTCTCATCCTTTATAAAAACCCACTTGGATTACAAACTAGGCTTCAGTATGAAGTCTTTCTCATGCAAAGCCAAGACCCAAGCTATTACCCACTCAAGAAACCTCTCACTATGAACAGACATATGGCTTGAAAAAACTACCAATTTTGAATCAGTAAATTATAGAGTAATCAGCCCATCTGCATTGATTATGGATTCCTTGATCTCATTGAAAACCATGGTTTTCAAAAGAATCAACTGTAAGTTAATTATTCCCAACGAAGTTTTAGTACTCACCCACCAGCCAACTTGAAGCTGATCTTTAATGAAAAAACACATAGGTAACATAAAACACAAACATGCATTCTTTTTTTCCCCACTCTGTCTTCTTTTCCTTGCTTTCTATCTTACACATCTCCAAATTCAAGTGCTTTTTTTTTAATTACGCTGTTTTTAAGATTTTCCTTATATTATCCAGCAGGTAAAATGGTTTAAGTTTTGTCTCACTGGAGGAAGGTTATCCCTACAAGAAATACAAATTGGGAAGAAGTATCTACTCCAAAATGGTATTTATGTTGTTTTTACAGCAGCTGATTTGAAGCAAGCCTATAAGTCATAGCAAATACCAGATCGATGCTAAGGGGTTTTAGACATATTTCTATTAAGAGAGAATAATTTACTTATTTACTTATATCTGTTCAAAGTGAGATACTTGTGGGATAAAAATGAAAATGACAGCAATCATGAGTCAATACATCTATAAACAGGATTTGACGAGACCTGGGAAATATTTCTGTGTAGTTATGAGCCTGGTCATCAAATCCTCCTCCATCCTACAGGTGAAAGAAAGCTTCCTTCACTCTTCTAGAAACTACCACAAGTCAACTGAAACTCATAACAACCCTGTATGAGGTCCGCAATGCTATAAATCCTTCTGGGAACAAACAGCTTCTTCCCTCTCCTGTGGAGCAGCTGGTGGGTTTGAATTATTGACAGTGTGGGTAACAGTCCAATCATGAGAGCTCTCCCTTCCAGGGCTTGGAATCTAAGGGTTTCTAACTCTTTCTTGCGGGATGTAGTGATACTTCTTGAGGCCACCCAGAACAAGTCGGCTGCATCATGGCCATGGTGGTCCTTTTAGTATCTGACCAGAACGTGCATTGCCTGTTTGACATGAAACCACGTGAAAGAGGGCCTGACAGCCCAGCTGGCTGTTCAGAGACAGTAGCTGTCTTCTTGCCACAAGATCATGCTTTTTGTTTCAAGGACCAGCATGCTTTGGTGCCAAACTTAGGTGTGGGGTCAGAGAGAAATAGGGATACAGTTCTCGCTTTGCCAGATTATTGAATTTGAATAATTTTCTGCTTTTACTGTTTTCCTCAAATGTAACATGAGTAGAGAAACTGTACACATAGTGAGTGGCACATTGTGAGGGCTCAACATCGGCAAAAACGTATCTGAAGGCGCTTCATGGAAATGAGGAATGAAAAGAGAATGGAATTTTCCCATGGGCCTTTTAATGCCCCTTTCTGTCATTTTTAATTCAAGTTCGCACTTTCTTCCTGAGTGTCACACATAACTTAGCATCAATATCTATTTTGCCCTGTCTCCTTAACAAATTCATGGTGGAGTCTCCTTATCCCTCATCCTCGATCAATCCTAGGACTGCTTGCTTTCCTTGTGTTCCACATCCACCTGCCCTCAGCCTAGCCTTCATTCTTCTGTGCTAAAAAGAACATATCATACTCTCTGTGGGAAATGGCTTTTCTATATGGGACGTTCTAGATCAGTGCATTCCAATGTGGGAGAGACCATCCCCTTTGGGGTGTTGGAATGATTCAGTACTATATGTTTTGTGCTATAGTACAAAGTTTTTAATTGCTAGGGGTAGGGAGCTGACTATAATTTACTGTTTTTTTTCCTGGAAAAGGGAGTTGGCCAAAGAAATTTGGGAGCCTAAGGTCTAGGTCCTTTTCATACTGATTTGTATCCATTCATTTGTCTACAAACTAAATTGAATTTACTAAACTTACATGATGGAAACAAATGGGTCCTAACTGGGTATAGGCTTGATTTTTAACTCACTCTAAAGAAAAATTGGCACATTTTAAATACAAAGTTTGAATTCTACTAGGGTATTAAATTTTTAGGTGATTGTAATGATTATATTGGGTGATTTTATTAAGAGAGGAGTTTGGGTTTGTTTTTGTTTTTATTTTCAGATACGAAAATGTCTGATTCTGCAGTTAAAATAAAGACCTACTGTTTATTGACTTTTATCAATTAACATCCTAGCAGAAAGCAGATGACATACTCCAACTAGGTAATGTGAAGGGAGGTTAATAAACAATGTATTACAAACCTGTGGGGGAGGATATAGAGATGCCAAAGGGATATATGCTTGAGAGCTTAAGAGATCAGTAGAAGGCATGGAGGTCCATTATCTCACTCTAGCCTTTAAGATGATAAGAGTGGGTTATTCCACAGTTCAAAATGAAAGAGAAATTGAAATGAAAAATGATTGACTAATAGCAGCTCCGATCTTCATCTTAAGTAAAATAGATCTGACACCATATCAAAAGGAGGAAGCTGGAGAAATAATGAACAGATATCACTCTTTTCTATCCTTCCTGCCATAGTTCATGCTGTATGTCAACTTGGCTAGGCGATGATTCTCAGTATTGTGTAGTTATCTTACATGTTGTCACATGATGTAAAGAGTGTTTCCTTGAGGATATGGAACCCAAATGACTTTGGGTTCTGTATTAGACTCATCATCCTCCGATCTCTGGTTCTAGAGATGGACATGAACCAGCACCCTGCCATCTGACATGCAGATTTTGAGTTCCTCAGCCCCTGCAATGTTATATGTCAGAAAAAGCCTCCAGCCTGATGCCTGACGAATGGCTTGGACTTGCCAATTTCCACAACTTATCATTTATAAGTCAATTTTTTTAAACAAATTTCTCTATGAGTATATAGACTCATATATTTATAGAGTTATATTTCACTGGCTTTGCTCCTCTGCATAACCCAGCCTAAGGCAATTCCTCTCCCTGATCCCTCTGGGTAAACACAACCAGAAGGCAGAGATTAAAAGAGGCTCTTGTAGAGAAAAGTGAAAAGCAGACCTAGAGGAGCAAATTGAAGATAATACACATGGATCTAATTAGTTTGTGTTATAAATAAATGTTCTAAAAACATCACTGTCATACTTTATCTGGAAAGTAAAGCCCGATGCCATTTTGTAGAGATATGTTTAAACACATTTTATTTGGAATAAGCCTGTTTATATATGAACTGGAACCCTATGAACAATACTTTTTTTTTTTTTAAGTTGTTGTGGTTTGAATGAATGTTTATAGACCTATAATTAGTTTTTCATTTCTTTACTTCCCTGCCTTCCCTGCCTTCTGAACAAGGTCAAATGCTGTCCTTGTACTCTCAAATGGTTGATTATTCTAACCCATGAGTTCTTTCCTGCGGTTCACCTTATAAACCAGGATATTGCTTGGCTGAATTTTGAGCAATGGGTTGAGTTCAGTTCTAGGCCTAACGTGCAAAAAAGTACCTTAGGACATTGCCTTTCAACGTGTTCCAAGGTCAACCTCACTGTCATCAAAGTCAATACTGACTCACAGCAGGGTAGGACAGGGTGGAACTGCCCCTGTGAGTTTCTGAGCATGTAACGCTTCACTGGAGTAGAAAGCTCAGTTCTTCTCGGGTGGAAATACAGGCTTTTCAGATGGCAATCTAACACATAGCCACTGCACCACCAGGGAGTCCATCCATGTAGTAGGGATTTGTATATTGCATAGATTATGTTATTATCCAATGAAAACTATTAAATAAAATCTAAGAAACTATTCTTTGGCTGTGAGAGATATAGCCATCATCAATCCTATTTATACTTACACTTGTATTTGTATTCCTGTTCCTTTTCATATTCATATTTATATAGCATACATATTGGCTAATAAGAACTAGTATATACTCTTAAAAGTACTAATTTAAAAAAATATGTTTTACTATATAGTCTTAAATGAATTTAGAATCCAGATTATGTCTCTTGGTGGAAATCATGAAAGTTTATGGTTACCAGGCTTTAATTTCTAGTAAAAGTGCCAAGCAGAAACTTCCAACGGGCAGCTCCAGAGCCAATGAAAGCTGAAAAGACCTGGAGTTTCAAAGCCAAAAGGATGACCATGCTCAACATAACTCAAGCTGAAAGGAATAAAGAAGAACACCAAGCTTTGCATTCTAATACTGAAGGATTCTATTGGCAAAATAGTAAGCAATGCAGGGAGCATCGAAAGAAGAAGGAAGGAATACACAGTCACTGCACAAAAAGAACTGGTTGGCATTCTACCCTTTAAATAGAGAACACGTAACTAAGAAAGGATTGTAAGACGTCCAAGCAGGCTTGAAAGCAGTGTCCAGAAACAAGACTCCAAGAATTGATGAAGTGCCAATTTGAATGTTTCCACAGCTTAGTGAAGCACTGGAAGCAGCTCACTCTTCTTTGCTGAGAAATTTGAAATACAGCTTTATGACTACCGACTAGAAGAGATCCATACTTGTGCCCATTCCAAATAAGATGACCCAAATTAATACAGAAGTTATCCAGCATTATCCTTACTATCACACGCAAGTAAAATTTTGCTGAAGATAATGAAAAAAAATTTTGCCAAAGTTTATAGACAGTAGCTGCCAGAAACTGAAGCCAGGTTTAGAAGAGGATGTGGCATGAGGGCGATCACTGATATTAGATAGATTTTGGTTGAAAGCAAAGAATACCCAAACTATTTTTTCTTGTTTTATTGACTATGAAGAAAGAGTTGAAAAAAAGCACTTCATTGTACTCATGAGAAACCTGTACATGGAACAAGAAGTAGTTGTTCTGAGAGCACACAGACATACCGCATGGTTGAAATTAAGGAAAGGTGTGCACCAAGGTTTTATTCTTTCACCACACGGATTTAATCTGTATGCTGAGCAGAGAACCTGAGAAACTGGACCTTAAAAACAAGAATGTAGAATCTGGAATGGAGGAAGGCTTACTAGGAATCTGCAATACAGAGTTGGCACAGCATTCCTGTGAGTAGGATGTGTAACACTAGATGAGGAAAATCAAAGATTTCAATAGAGATGTCAACTCAAAGTTAAGAAAACAAAAATCCTCAGAGATGGACCAATAGACAACATCATGATGAATATAGAAAGAGCTGAAGTCCATACTTCAGTTTGCGTGCATCTACAATCAACGTACTGGAGAGCAGCAGTCAAGAAACCAAATGGCATAATACAAGAGCGATTCACATCCCTGGTCTGTGTTCAGAGGGGATTTGCCAGAGGCTTAATCCACATGTATTTCTCCTCGCCCCCTCCCCACCATCTTATTAGAACCTAATCCAGACATCATAGCCTTCCATGGTTCAATCATATCAAGCAGTATTGAACAATTGCTACCATCAACAGTTTCCAAAACATTTTCTTCTTTCTTGTACTCCTTGATATATCAGCTTCCCCACAGCCCCCACCTCCTCTGTTGTTCCCCTCAGGGAGCATTATTCCAGTTACCGTCTCCATAGATTTATTCATTCTGTGTTCCATATACCAAAAATATATAGAAGAATACATATCAGAGTCAAAAAAGCTACCAATAATGGAAAGATACAACAGATATAAATCCCAATGTGAAAAAACCCAGAAAATATTCAAAGCCATAGCAAGCACTAAGTGTATCAAAAGGAAGATCAAATGACAAGGTTTTAACCATATAAATCAGATTTATCATTTTAATCTACCATAGTTGTCTCTATAATACTCTGTCAGATAACTAGCTGATTCCCACTCCTCAAATATGGTTAGAGGAAAATCATGATTAATTAAAATAAACTGGGTTATAAAAGGGAAAAAATCAACAAATAATAAATATATATTTTCTGCATGTCAAATTTTATTTATGAGTCAGTAATGGGGATGATGAGTGCATGCTAAAAATTTATAATATACAGAAAAAGAATGCTTTGGAAACTAATTGTGGTAGCAATTGCGCAATTCTATTTTATATGATTGAACTATAGAATGATACTACATATGAACTAACTCCCAAATAGTAATATATATTATTTTTAAATTCAAAATTTATAATATATTATAAACCTTTCTGGTTACACAAACTCTTAAAAAAACCTCATGTGCTATAGATGAATAAAACCAAACCAAGAGAAATATCTTAAGAAAAAAGAAGCCTAACAGTACATCACATTGGGCACATTTATTGCACAAGTCCTTTTCTAAGTGTTAAAGAAAAAATGATGTCACTGTGAGAAGCAAACCTGACATGATATATTTTCCATTGCCACATACGTTTGTGAAAGTGAACAGTGAATAAGAAAGATGGTAGAAGAAGGGATGCATTTGAAGTATGGTATTAGTGAAGACTATTGGAAGTACCATGACCTGCTAAAAGAATAAATAAATCTGACATGGAAGAAATAAAGATAGAATACTCTTCAGAAACAGTTTTCCTCATTCCAAAGAAAGATGACCCAACAGAAGGCTCAAACTATAGAATGATATCATTGAAATCACACACACTTAAATTTTGGTTAAGATGGTCCAATAATGGTTGCAGGAACACATTGACAGGGCACTGCCACAAGTTCAGGTTGGATTCAGAAGAGGACATGGAACAAGGCTGTGCTAGACAGGGTTCTCTAGATAAACAAAACCAGAATGCTAATAATGTAATATATATTTATACATATAGATAGATATAAAACAGAAGAAATAAAAAGTTGACTAAGTTATTAAGCAGTATGAATGGCTCAGTGCAACTCACTCCTGTGAGACAGTTGTGAGACACTGGCAGTCCTTCAAGTCTTGAGAGTCGCTGGGCAGTCCTCTGTAGAGCAATTCAGGCTATCCGGGCACAGGCAGCAAACAGCAAGGCAGACAGATCAGTCAGACAGACGACGGGGTCCGACAGTCCCCAGCTCAAGAGATGTAAATTCCAACGATGTGGCGAAGCAGGTCCTGAAGGAACCTCAAATTACAGTGACACAGTCCATGGGTTAGGTGTCCCACAAGTAGTGTAGCTTGCAAACTGAGGCACAGACCAAGCAAGGCAACCGCATACTGGTCTGATGATCAAAGAGCAAGAGACAAGAATGGCGAGGCTCAGCGAGTCATTTATTTCTCCACCCTTCAGTGAATCCCACATGTGTTTATCGGCCAGGTTGGCACAATAAACTAACTACCTCAAAGGCACATCATTGCTGATGTCAGATGGATCTTGGATCAAAACAGAGAACACCAGAAAAAATATTTACTTGTGTTTCATTAATCACACAAAGGCATTTGACTGTGCGGACCATATAAACTGCGAATAACATTGAGAAGAAAGAAAATTCCAGAATACTTCACTGTGCTCATTGGAACTTATAAATGGGTCTAGAGGAAGTTGTGAAAACTGACAAGGGAATGCTGCATGGCTTAAAATCAGGAAAGGTGTGCATCAGGGCTATATCCTCTCACCATACTTGTTCAATCTGTATGCTGAGTAAATCATCAGAGAAGCAGGATTATATGAAGAAGAATGGGGCATCAGGATTGGAAGAAGGCTTATTAACAACCTGAGATATGCAAATGAAACAACCTTGCTTGCTGAAAATGAGGAAGAATCGAAGCACTTGCTCATAAAGATCAAGGACAAATAGGTAACGTCTTGATAGAGAAAAAGTTGAAGTCTTCAAGGATTTTGTTTTACTTGGATCCACAATCAATGCTCATGGAAGCCGCAGTCGAGGTCATAGGATGTTTTGCATTAAGAAAATCTGCTGTACAAGACATCGTTAGAGTATTGAAGAGAAATGGGATTACTTTGAGGACTAAGATACACCTGACCCAAGCCACGGTATTTGCATCACATGCATTGAATAGGGAAGACCATAGAAGAATAGCTGCATTTGAATTGTGGTAATGGATAAGATTATTGAAAGTACAATGGACGGCTAAAAAGGACAAACAGATCTGTATTAGAAAAAGCAAGGTCAGAGAGATCCTTAGAGGCAGGGATGGCAAGACTTCATATTACATACTTTGGACATATTGTCAGGGGAGACATTCATGTTTGGTAAAGTAGAAGGGAAGCAAAAAAATGGGAAGGCCCTTAACCAGATGGATTGATATAGTGCTTGCAACAATCGGCTCAGGCATAGTAACAATTGTAACGATGGCACAGGACCACGCAGCGTTTCATTCTGTTTTGCATAGGGTCACGATGGGTTGGAGCTGATTTGATGACACCTAACAACAACAACAACAACAACAACAACACTCCTTAGAATCTCACATACTTTGGGCATGTTGTCAGGAAAGACCAGCCAGTATGGATACAGATTAATAATTGGTAAAGTCAAAGAAATATTTTACCAATTATTATCTCAACAAACTGGATTGTCATCATGGCTGTAACAATAGGCTGAAGCATGACTACAGTTGTGAGGATGGTGTAGGACCAGGTAGTTCACACTATTGCACAGTCACCGTGAGTTGAACCAACTCAACTGCACTTAACAGTAACAACAACTTATAAAACTATAATTTAAATTTATTTCAGAAAATCAAAGTTTTAAAAGAATCATGATTGTTTCTACAAAGGCTTTCACCAAACATGCATGTCAATGAAGCTGATACCAGGCTCTTGAGTACTTTTAAGCAGAGATAAAATACTTTGCAGTTAATAGCATTATAAAGCAATGTCTTCTCTATCACCTATGATAAAAATCGCAAATATGTGCTCCAGCTATAGATTATATGGTGATTACCTTCTTCTTTAATATGATTCCAGTTCTTTTCAAACATCTAACTTAGGAATGAACACGAATACATAAAGAAAATAAAGCATAGCGGTACATTCGGTGTATACAAAAATAATATGTATGGCAAGCAAGCAGTAGGACTCTAATAAGAGAAGTTTACGATGTATTCCATCCTCCTGCCCAGAGACAGGCTACATGAGTCTGGGCAGACTGGTGAGAAGTATAGGAAGCTTCTTTTCCTTAGTGTACCAGACACTATAATTGATAGGCAAAACAAACAAAATCCTGAAGAGCGGAGGTGTATAAGGAGTTTTTAGGTTGCTTTTCAGAGGTGGGGGAAAGACCGAAAAACAGGCGAGGAGACAGAAGAAGATGGATAAAAAAGAAAACATTGCTGGGATTACTTTTGCTTTGACAAAACAATTTATATAAACCCGTATATACTCGTTTATAAGCCAAGTTTTTCAGCACATTTTTAATGCAGTTTTTTGGTGATAAAATTAGTTGCCTCGGCTAATAATCGGGTCAGCTTCTACTTGAGTATATATGTAATCTTAGAAACATACTAAGCAAAGATTCCAAGAACCATTTTGTTGAGGAAGTGACATTAAAATGAAAAATAAAGTAACAGGCCACCTAGATTAACATGAATATTGCCCAATTGTAGATCATCGCTAATGCTGCATCAATAAAGGGCCAAGAAGGTGCCCTGAACTGACTGACGCGCATGGTGATCCCCCATGTTGCGTATGATGTTTTAGTTTGTTTTGAATAATATTTTATTGTGTTTCAGGAAAATTGTATGCACTAAATTAGGTTCTCATCATCAATGTCTACATATTCAGTGACATTAGTTACATTTTTCACAGGATGCCATTTTTCTCTCTTACTGCATTCTACTTGGTCCATTTCCAGTGCTCTAGTTTACCTGCCCCCTTCTCATGTTTGATTTCACGGAATTACTGAGATTTAGGTCTTATACAGATGGTTTTGGGAGAACTCATATATAATGTATATTTTAGTGTGTGTGCCAATTTGCTATTTCATTAACATGTAACCTCAAGGCAGAGTTTTGGTTCAGCGTTTAAAATGCATCCCAGGGTGATCATGTCAATCAGTCCAGGAAATCTGGACTTTTGGGGAAATTGAGAGCTGTTCTATAATTTTCACCTATTCTACAGGGGTTCAGCTGTTGAGGGTCCAATTAGAATGGAAGCTAGTGGTAGTCAGGCACCATCTAGTTTTTCTGATCTCAGGAGAACAAGGCCATCGATGTTGTAAACTACTTTGGTTTCCTTCTACTCCGTAGAGATTTCGATGACGGATGTTTTCTTTCCGTGGAACACCAGGCCTTTCTTCTGAGCTGCTTCTGCGTAGACTCGAGCTGCCAAACTTTTGGTTGGCAGCCAAGTGTGTTAAAATTTGCACCATATAGGAGATGCACTAAATCACTAGTGATTGTCTGTTGAACACTTACTTTGGGATAGGCACTGAATAGCTACTCCTATTATCTTCATTTTAGAGGTAAGAAAACTCATATGATCTTGCCTTAGTTACACAGCTGCTCAATGGCATAAGCCTGGGGAGTACATGTTCCTTGCACGACAGTATTCTGCTTTTCATGATTAAAGGGAGGATGGATGGATGAAAAAAATTACCTAAATCCTCCTTTATTTGTGGTTTCATTCCTTGCGGCTTCAGTTACCCAGAGAAAACCATGTTCCAAACATGGCGATACAATCTCCTGCCATTCTCCTCCATCCTGGAGCTGGTGAGCATATTAACGGGGGGTCGGGGGGGAGGGGATGGCTGCTGTAATGATCATGTCAAGAAATGAATAAATGCCTCAGTTCTCTGATAAAAACTAGTAAAAGCTTATTAAATTAGGGCAACTTGTATTCATTCATTTTTTTTTTTTTGGTGTGATTGACAGGGTGAGTTTTTAAGTTGTAAATATTCAAAAGAAACGAATGGTACCAATTATCAGATGGATAAGGAAAGTAACCACTTACGTATTTAACCCTATTTGTACCAGGTATTCTGTTTGTTTGTTTTAGGTATGTGTGAGTGTGTGTGGTTTTCTCTCGATGTTTATTTTTATGCAGTCTTTGCCACCATTTAATTGCAAGCCATTTAAAAATGTTTCCGCTGAAGAAACTGAGATGCAGAGATGTAGAATAATTATGCCTTAGACCACACAATTTAAAGGAGACCAATCTCTAGCCCACTTTTAATCATTTCCAACGCCTTTGAAAGGATCCTAGAGATGCATCGAATCCAACACATCCACAGCAACCCTAGAGAGCCACAGACGCCAAGTGGAACCCATTTGTATGACTCCTTGGGAAATGATCAAAGTCCTCAGGAAGGGGGCGGGCCTTGAACTTCTAAGATGACCACCACATAATAACTTTCCTGTTCTAGTGTCGGTATTGAAGAGCGAATGTCAAAAATAAGAATCAAATCCCTTTTTAAAGTTACTGTAAGGTCTCAAAGTTCAAGGCAAAAGTTATCCATGTGGCTTCAAGGTCAGCGATTCACAGAGCAGGCATGTCTCTATGGCTCCCTTTCCCAATTCTTCTCCCTCAAAGCTGTGAGGCGATTATTTTGCCACAATATCACAGTTCTCTGTTTGCACTTACTGTACGAACATCTCAATTAATTTAGTGATGCTTAGAGATTTTTCAAACCACAAATAATTGGTCTGCTAGAGCATGCCTTTCCTTTTGTAGTGTGGGGGCAAAAAATGATAAGAAAGAAAATTGGGATTTCATTCTTTGCAAAGCTGACATGATTTTCCATAATAATACACAGTTTTTCCAATGCCTTATTTCCTATCCCTGGTGCCTTTGGAGTGTGCTGCTCCTGCTCCTGTAATTAGAACTGCTCCCCTGGGTGGGCTGGGGAGATGTGGATTGGCTTTACCCACTACAAGGTCATCCCCAAGACACTGCTGTTCCTTCAGAAGCACCCAGAGCACAGAATGTCAGAGCACTCTGCTTGGTGCTTGCCACATGCATGAAGAATTTAAAGATTTGAAGTTAATTAATTAAGAGTCATAGTGTCAAGCAAATCAGAAAATGGGTGGGACATAGGAGTCTATAGTAAATAGCAACCATAGTAATAATACCAACGGTGATAGTAGTGATAGCTAATATTAGTTAAGTGCTTTCAGTGAAACTGTACATGCATTCATTTATTTTCATACTCCAACTATGGGGAGAAGCGTTACCTGCTGACAACTAAGAAAGTGTGCATCAAGAATTTTAATTATATTATGCACCAGCTGCTGCTCTTTGGGATGTATCATGGCCTTTGCCAAAGCCAAACTTCACAATTACCAAGTACCCCAAGAACACTAAGGCTGACCTGTTACTGGGAGACAGAGCACTTTTCTGATGACCAAATTTGTCTTAAGCACAAGTTCATGGCTTCCCTGGAGTGCCCTAGGATTCTCATTAGTCTAAAATGTTTCCACTCGATCTTTTCTCCCTCTTTATTTCATGTCAGTATCACATCTAATCCTCTTCTAGTCTATCTCCTCCTCTATTTTTATGCATACACTCATGATTTGTAATAAAATCTTTGCCCATTTAGGCCCACCTTTCCTCCCACTTGTGAGACTGCCTGTCTTAACCATTATTCTTATGTACTGAAAGAGACAGAGAAAAAGTAAGAGAAACAAAAATAAAACAATACCAACTGTGGTTCAATAATCCTTACCCAAGGGGACATGCCCATTACGCTACATGAATAATATTTATTCATAAAAGTTCTGTTTCAGAAACTTCATTAGTAACCACACCACTCACCTGTCATCTTTTTTGAGGCACGTGCATTGCTGTGATGATGGAAGTTATGCCAACAGTGTTGCATGCATTTCAGCCAGCAGCAGGATCACATAATGTGGGCAGGGTTCAATGGAGCTTTCATATAAAGACAAACTAGGAAGAAGGAAAAGCCGGTGCACTTATCAACAATTAGTCACTGAAAACCTTATGAATAATAATAGATCTTTGTTTTAGTACCAGAAGATGAGCCCTTTGGGGTGGAAGATACTCACAATATAACTCAGAAAAAACTGCCTCCCCAAAGAATAGTCAATCTTAATGATGTGGGGACAGCAAAGCTCTCTGGACCTCAGTTTGCTGAGGTGTAACTCTCTAAGTGAGGACCAATAGCTGCAAACTTCCATTAATAGTTGGAATGCGAGGAGTGATGGTATATTCTTGAAGCAAGGTTTATCCTACAGTACCACTGTCCGTGATAAGGTAATGCCTATATGCCCCCAGAGAAGACACGTTCTATGACTATTATTCCAATGTATCACCAAACACGAATGCCAAAAATAAATAAACTGAAGAATGATACCAACTCATGCGGTCTGAAATTGATTAACTATGCCATCAAGGGGCATTGATCACTACTGGTGATTAAAATGTGAAAGTTAAAAGAAAAGGATAAACAATTGGACAATATGGCCTGGGTGAGAGTAATGATGCTGGATAACACGTGATAGGATGTTGCAAGACCCATGGCTTATTTCTTGCAACTACCTTTATTTCCTCCAGCAACATAAAGGATATGGACCTCTCCAAATGGAATGCCCAAGAATTAAATCAAATACTTCTATGGAAAGACAGGATGGAGAAACTCAATATCATCAGGTGGAATAAAGCAAAGGGCTGGCTATGCGAAAAACAAAAAAACATCAATTGCTCCTCTGTAAATACAATTTGAAGCTGAAAAAAAGGTTAAAAGCATGTCCTGGAGAGTCAAGATATAACTTGGGTATATTGAATTTAGAGACAATCTCAAGGCAGTGGTATCCATAGATTGGATGACTAGAACATGACTGACTACAGAATCAAATGCCCTGAATAGTCAATAAACCAAAGATAAAGATCTTTGTGGAATGTTCTGTTGTCTGTCAAGATACATTTAACACACACAATAGCATCCCTTCCTCAAAATCCTCTTACTCAGATTCCAGTTGGATTTCTGTCAGTTCCCTACTGTCAACAACTATTTTTCAGTTACCCTCAGTTCTGTATAATGACCATGGATATGCAGTCCTGTGCAACGAGTGAGACATACCAAGGTCATAGTGTATCAAAACACGGTCTTAAACAAGTTATCTGTTTAAATTTGATATCGAGTTTTGCTAATTTTTGAGTCTACTAACTTTTAACTCCATAAATGTTCATTTCATTTTATAACTTTTCGTTAGAAATTGACTAACCTTGTCGATGAGGGCAAGAAAGAAGTTTGGAACTTTAGGCAACATACTGAATTTTATTATATTTAAGCTATCTTCCAATTCTTTCTTCCTATGAAATGCAGCTCCGGGGACATAATTGGAACAATGACAAAATAAGATAAAATCATGTCTGTGTTGAAAGTTGCCCCAAATCCAAACATATTATTCACTACTCTGTGTGAACTCTGTTCCAAAGAAATTCAAAGAAGGGATTTGAGTATTCAAGGTCAAGATATATTTACTTTTCATGGTCTCCTTTCTGTTTTAAAGGTCAAAGGCTTACATGACTTGGTCACACTTTATCTTACTAATTAAATATTTCTCTCCTTGCCACCTTCCATTCGCCACCTCTATTTAGAGCTGGGTCTCATATTATCCAGAACACTTTGTAGTGTCCTCTCTCACTTGGTTCCATCAAATTATGTTCAAATGACTCTTCTTCACTCCATGCCTCAGCGTACTGAGTGTGTGTGTGTGTGGGGGGGGGGGGAGGCTATTCCAGAGCAAGCACAATCTTTTCATTTATTTGGGGTCCTTTGAGCTTTTCACCTCTCATGTGACCCTACCACATCTCATGGGCACCTTCTCCTTTTAAGTTGACAAAAGTCTTTACTGTCATTGATTTGGAAGAATAAATATGTTCACTGACCTGTTTGAACTGCCAGATATTGCTTCCAACACTTGTAAAGATCTGTTAGTATATTGATGGGAGAAGAAAGATATAGCGTGGTGGCTTGCTAGATCCTTTCAAAAAAAGATGAAAAGAACCATTGGAAGAGAGAAGGAAAAAAGGCAGCCTTACTCCCCTACAGTTCCCTTCTTATGTATTCTATCACCCTCGTGAAAAGAACGATGCCATACTATTTGTCATTGAGAGGAAGAACTCAGTGGGAAGGCCATTTTCTGGTCTCACAGGTTTCCACCTTTGACAAGGTGAAGCCTTACCACTTTGCTGCCACTCCTATTAAGGAGAAAGGTTTGAGTTTTACTGCAAAAATGGGTTTCCACCTTTTAAAAGTTCCATCTGTCATAGGATTTTAACTGGAATAATAATAAGTGATCTGTCAGGAGAATTTTTGTTTTTTTTTAATATATAATCACCAACAGTGCAATTTGCACAATAGCCTCCCCTGGCATGGTCTCAATGAATTTTATACCCAAATGGTCCAAAAGTATAGAATACATCAACTCCTTGTACTCTAGAAGTTTCTGGACCAGAGTGCTTTGAGACATCCAGAGTTGTCTGTGTCATCTCTCCAGCACAAAGGAGGAGTTAATGGCCAGACAGTCAGGAGCACGTGCACACGGAGCTACAGTGTGTCACAGAAGCTGGATCAGAACGCAGAGCAGCGAGAGAAGAGCACAAGCAGACAATCATTTCTCAATGTATAAGTGCTAGAGCATTACAAGGTCACAATCTCGGTTGATTTCCTCAAGACCTTTTTCTGTAAAAAGAAAGCTGGTCTTTAAGTCCACACAGGTGATGATTCAAAAGAAAGGAACATTCTATCTCCGGTGAACTGGAGAATGCGATGACATTTGTGTGTTACTTTAGCATGCAGCCCGATAATTACTGGGCTTTCAGCATGTACTTATCAGTTGTAGTGTTAATCTATCAAGCTTTGTAT
This sequence comes from Echinops telfairi, assembly GCF_000313985.2. Taxonomy (NCBI): domain Eukaryota; kingdom Metazoa; phylum Chordata; class Mammalia; order Afrosoricida; family Tenrecidae; genus Echinops; species Echinops telfairi. The sequence continues at coordinate 23,816,835 of NW_022106189.1, read as the reverse complement.
TATGATATTTGTATACATTATCTTATACAAATAATTCAACTAGTTTGGCTTATCGGTTATGCATTGGGCCAATAACTGCAAAGTCAGCAGTTCTAAAACACCAGCAGATCCTCAAGAGAAAGGCTGGGCTTTCAAATCCCATAAATATTTACAATCCTAGACACTTATAGGAACAATGCTATCCTGTCTTATAGGGTTGCTATGAGTCAGAACTGCATGTTTTCAGTTCAAATAAGAGAAAGACCATTTTAGAGAAGTAAAGAAATTATCCTTGACCCCATAGCTAACAAAGAATAGAGTTAGGACCTGAACCCAGTCTTTGATCCAAAGTTTGTGCTCTTAACCATGCTGCGCTTGTGTTTGCTAGAACCTCTTTCTATCTAATTTACATATTTTGTTTTGTTTCCTGCCACTTTATGGACCATGAACTTTGGACAGGTTATCAAGAGGAACCAGTCTCTGGAGAAGGACATTGTGTTAGACAGGGTTCTCTAGAGAAACAAAAGGAGGACACTTATGACTGTAGATAGATGATAGATAGGTAGATAGATAGATAGATAGATAGATAGATAGATAGATAGATAGATAGATAGATAGATGATAGATAGAAAGAAACATAGATACAACATAAGAAATAAACAGCTAATTAGTCTATAGAGCAGTACACATGGCTCAGTGCAACTCACTTCCATGAGCCAGTCAATACACTGGCAGTCTTTCAACTTATGAGAGCTGCTGTGTGCAAGTCAAGGAAGCAGACAGCTGAGTCTTCTGTAGAGCAATTCAGTCAATCTAGCCACAGGTAGTAAACATCAGGGCAGGTCACCAACAGTCAGCCAGATGACAGGTGCCAACAGTCTCCAGCTCAAGTGATGTTTACACCAGTAGTATGGCAAAGCAGGTCTCGAAGGAACCTCAAACTATAGCGACACAGTCCATGAGCTGGGTGTCCCACAGGTAGGGGAGCTCACAAGTTGGGGCAGAAAACTAGCCAAGGCAGCCGTACTCTGATCTGATCATCAAAGAGCAAAAGACAGAAAGGTGAGGCTCATCAAGCCATTTATCCCCCTGTCCTTCAATTAAACTGCAACGTTTTTAGTCCCACATGTGTTTATTGGCCAGGTTGGCACAATAAACCAACCTATCACAGATGTTATGTTTGGTAAAGTAGAGGAGGTGTGAAAAATTGGAGGATCTTCAATGAGATTAACATTGTGGCTGCAACAATGGGTTCAAACACAATATATTGTGACGATGACGTAAGACTGGTTAATTTTGTTCTGTGTTTATAAGATTGCTGTGTGTCAGAAGTAACTCAATAACATCTTAAAACAAGCTCTTGTGAAATGGTTAAATGATCAGCTGTTCACATAAAAATGTGCAGTTTCAACCCACCAGGATTCACTTTGTGAAAAACAACAATAACAAGACCAGATGATCCCATTGAAAGTAATGCTTGGGAAACCCTGTGAAGCAGTTATGCTCTATACTATAGGATCCCCATTAGTCAGAACTCAATGAGCCTCATATGACCAGTACCATGACCTCAAAGTCTGCACTAAGAGAAATGCTATGCAACAACATGTGTATTTTGAAATTTTCTTGGGCTATGTTAAAAGGATAAGCAGACAGAATTAAAACTGATGTCAGTGATTCATTTTATTTCACTTAAAATATATAAGATGGTGTAAGTTCTACATGAAATCAATATAAAATATAAATGAGGATGTTGAACATTACTTTTTTTTGTACTG
>NW_022106189.1:23764008-23813947 GCF_000313985.2 Echinops telfairi | reverse complement strand
AGCTTTGGACAATTTTAACATTAAGAAAAGCCAGATGAAGAGAGAAGTGACACTCTGTAACTACTCTTATGAAAGAGTGGGCCTGGTATTAATTTAAGAGAGACTCTATGAATACCAAATGTGATAAATTCTGTGCCAATTTTGTCATCGGAATAGGTAATTACCAGGAAAACGAAGTAAAAACTTAGAAAATGACTCAAATTACTAATAAAACTTTGTCTCCAAAATTTAAGTTAAATGATCACATAAGACCTTTCTTAAACCTGTAAGCAATCAAAAAGGTATTTTCATTTGTCAAAAAAATATGCAAATAAACTCTTATATTAAGTACTGCTTGCCAGAGATGAGTTCTTCTGGAGGAGGAAAAGGAGACGATACCTCAAGAAATTGGGTGTAAAGCTCCACTGGGCAGAGATTTCACAGTTTACATTTGTCCTGCTAGGTGAGCATCCAGCAATTCGCTCTGAGTGAGTGCACCCGGTGGTGTCACCTGGGAAGTTTCTCTCCAATAACAGTGAATTTTTGCATAAAAGCAGCTTTACTTGAACCCTGTGTGTGTGTGTGTGTGTGTGTGTGTGTGTGTGTGTGTGTGTGATGGCTGATTTAAGAGAACAGTGTGTGACTGTGAAATTTTGTTTCCTGCTCAGGAAAAATGCCACAGAAACTTGGACAGCACTATGGGACAAACTAAAGTATACAAGAGATTTTCTAATTTCAAGAAAGGTGAAATATTGACTAATGACAAACCTTGTTCTGATGTCCTTCAACTTTCCAAATGGATGAAGACGCCAACTCATAGTGCATTTGGAGTTTGCTCCACCAGTTCAGATTGTTAATCAAGCTTTCTACTTAGAGGTTCGGAAAAGATTGCATAACAGTTTGTGACAAAAAAAGGACTGATTTGTGGCAGAGACTGTTGTCACCACAACAATGCACTTACTTATGCAGCTATCTCTGTGCACCAGTTTTTGGCAAAAAAAACCCTAGCATGCTTCTCTTACCCTAAGCACCTCACTCACCTGACCTCACTTTGTGTAACTTCTTTTTGTTTCCATGAGTGAAGAGGGACATGAAAGGCCAGTGATTTGATGACATTGGAGAAGTGAAGGGGAAAAAAATGAGGGAAGCGTTGTTAGTCATCCAAACAGATGAGTTTGAAAAATGTTTTCAAGAATGGAATTGTAGATTTGACCAACGTATTAAGTGTAATGGAGAGTATTTTGAATGTGATAAGGCTGTTAGTAAAAAAATTAATGCATAGCTTTGGAAAATATTCAGGTTTTTGGGGGGGTACCCCTTGCAAAAACCCCAAACCAAATCCACTGTCATTGAGTAGATTCCAACTCACAGAGACCTTATAGAGGGGTTCCTGCAAAACATTTATAAAAGTGGGCAGATGGCCTCATCTTTCCCCAGTGGAACTGGCTGGGGGGTTTGAACCACTAAAATTGGGGTTAGCAGTCCAACACTTTGTCAACAGCACAACCCAGAATCCTGTAGACAGAGGCTTCTTGCTAATCTCTCTTGCAACTAACTAGGATTTTTGTTTGTTTGTTTCTCTGTTTCTGATGTTACACTAGGCCCCAATGTCTCACAGGGGCTTCATGCACTCCCCTCACCTTTGCTTCAATCTTGTGATTCGGAAAGAATTCATGAGGAATTGACAGAAACCTTTTCAGTTTCTCTTTTGAAATTAGAAATCAATCCACCTTCACTTGAAGGAACGATCCTGCTAGCAGCACCCGAAGCTGTGATGTGGATGCTCCCCTCTGAACAAAGAGAATGATCTGAGAAGAAGACCTAGATCAGGTCCGAATGCTCCAAAAGATCTACTCCCCCAAACCTCGCCTAGAAAACACCCTCGGCCCGTCACTTGGATAAGACATCTTTTGACAGTTAAGTTTCACTGTCTTTGTGTGCACTAGAGCTCAATAAACACTCTCACTCTCTAGTCCAACCATCTGGTGAGTTGGCTAACTCTTGATAGGCTGCCTGAATCACATGTGCTGCATGAAATATTTGATACCTCAACATTAAAACCTTTTACTTATCAACCAAATACCATATTAGACAATGTAAAGTAGTCACAAAGATCAGGGTGGAGACAAAGATCTTATTGCTATGAGAATGGGAGTCTACACAGGACAAAAGCACATGTCAGCGTTATACTAATTTCTGCACAAAACGATCTTCAACGGTTACAAAAATAATGGAAAATTAAGATATTTTTTTGATTGAAAACTGACAGATTTCATGATTAAGCAATGAAATCTGACCTAAACTAAGTAGCCCAGGAAAATGTTCCCGAAGAATTAACATGTGAGCAGACCACATGAATCATGACTAAGCAGAAAAACTCCTTGCCATCCAGCTGACTCTGCCTCAGAGAAGCCCTGCAGGGCAGGACACGACTGACCCAGTGGGTTTCCAAGACTGTACCTCTTTACGGGAGTAGAAATTCTCATCTTTCTCCTGAGTAGTTTCAAACTGTTGACCCTGAAGTTAGCAGCCCAAAGTATCATCGATTGTGCAACCAGGGTTCCTGGCACCATAAAAAGATACTAGTGAAAAGAACAGAGATAAATAATTTCAAGCTGAAGCAAAAGATGTGAATAACAGAGTCATCATATAGAGCTGCTATGCGTCAGAATTAACTTGATGGTAGTGAGGTGGGTTGGATTTTGAATCTTAGGTTGAAGGCATGGAAAAGGGTAGGAAAAGAACAGCGAGGGCAACGAAAGTGAAAACCGGTGTGATACGAAGCATGAAGAGCAAAGAGCAAGTCAGACCATACACAGACGAGCTGGAGAACATTCCTATTTTTAACTTTATCCTGCCATGATTCAAGATTTTAACATTCTTTTTTTTTTTGGTGAACCTAAGAGCCTACGAAGAGAGAAGAACTTAATTAAAATCTAGGCAACAGTCTTTTGAAAAATTGCACATCCAAGGATGGCTGGGGCCTGGGTTCATTCATTAATTCATTTACTCGTCTCAAGTAGCAAACACAAGACATGATTCTGGGAACTAAGCTTTGAAGCCGACTGACAGTCTTGGGATTAATTGAATGGATGATTCCCTTTGAATGGTATGTGCATTGAGGGGCTAGGGCATGTTATGCTACCAGAATAAAGAGGCTCTAATAACTGATAATGGGCAGTTGGCTTTCTTTATTTTTTACTTACAAGTGAAGCAAAACCACTTATGATGAATAAAAGGCATATTTTTCCCCCCAATATTTTTTGGGAACAAAACTAGGTTCTAAACAAAATCATTACATGTATGTTCTTTAACTATTCTGAGTAAATGGCATGGGGGCCATGTCTAACATCCTGGGGATTCAGTAGGGAGAAAGAAAACGCAGTCCAAGGCTGAATGCTACAAGGCAGAATTCAGACACGCCTCCACCTTCCATCCTTTGTTTACCCATTCTGACACCAAATGTCCCTCCATTGATTCTCTACCTTTCTGGCTGGGTTCAAGTATTTGTTGCAATGGCCCCACAGCTCTCATAGGCAGCACTTAGATTTTACGGGTTCACTAGGGAAGCTTTACAGGTTAGCACAAGTCAAAATCATAAAATATTAAGGTTACAGTCGTTGGTCTCTATAGCAATGCCTCTCTCCAGGAGCAAACAAGTCTCTCTTTCTGGTCCTCGGCCAATCAGTCCATTGACCTCTGCCTTCCTGGGCCACTCTGCTTCAGCATGGTTCCTTTGTACTTTCTCATGGCCTCCATGCTGTGACCCCTGCTGCCTCCATCATTCAGATAGGGATCGAGCTGGCCAATCCCCTCTATTTGTGTTTCACGTACCCTATGTGCATGGTCTCACATAATACTTGGGTGGGAATACAAAGACATAGATAGAAGAGCCAAAAGTATAGTATATTTCATTTTACCACCACATGTCTAACACTATGTAACACATTCTAAACACAATTTGCTACAAGACACCGGCCATTACCTAAAGAAAAGCAGAGATTTAATTCTTATGTTTGACTCAATGGCAACTATTGCCCCAAGTCCAGCTCAGATTTAAGGGGGCGGAAATCCTTCCCTAGTTTGAAGTCATGGTACATTTTTGTATCTAAGCTAAACTATTGCTAAATCCATTGTGCTCTGCATAATGATATCCTTAAAAATTCATTCAAAATGTATACCCATTACAAGCTTAGGTTATGACGGGAACAGATTATGTGGTTGCAGCACAAACGTCCACCTATCAGATTGATAACTTTGATCTCTCCTGGGTACTGCTTGGTGATCTCTTGAAGATATAATTTTTACTCCCCAAACTCAGACAAGTATTTAAAGGCAAACAAGCTAGTTTTCTGTGTTGGAGGAAAGAAGTCACAGAGATCAAACCTTTCCTGAAGAAAGAAGAAAAACATGAAGGGTGCGTATGAATATGAAATTCATTTGATTTGGGGGATAGATGAAACCAAAACTAATGGCCATCGAGTCCACTCTCTGCCCAGGCAAACCTATCGAACAGGGTAGAACTGTGCCTGTGTTTCCTGCGACTGTAACTCTTTGGGGGAGGAGAGAGCCTAGGCTTTTGCCCTCTTCCAGGGATGGTGGTGGTCAACGTAGGAAAGCGTCTCAGCTTGGAGGAAGCATGAATGAGCAGTGGGCAAAGGCAGTCTCTGATTGGAGGAAGAAAATCATGTGCTGCCACACCCCAGAAGGAATGTTTGGTTACAAATCTTTAGATGCTTCCAGTGACAAGTTTTGGAGAGCTAAAACTGATGCGGAATGTTCTAAAATGAGATCTTTCTTCGAAAACCAAGAAAACATTTTTCTAGGTGAAGCTGTCTGGCAAAGAGAAGTCTGCTGCTAGACGGAGAACATCAGATAATAAAATGAAAAAACAAATTTAAAAACACAAAAAACTATGCCAACCACCTGTGAGAGAATGTTTAAAGCTTATGAGGACTAGATGACTTAAGAATCCATTTGACCTTAAAAAGCAGTATTACAAGAGGCTTTTCCTGAACTGGAGAGAGAATGAAACGGGGAAAAAGAAAAAAAAATATTTAAAACATAGATTTTAAATTTAAGGGAAAGAACACAGGCAATATTTCTAAAAGTGAGAAAATGTGAGAAAAACCTCAACCTTTAAGTTACAGTATTGAAGGATTTGTTGGGTGAAATACTGAATGAGGCAGAAAGTATCCAGAGATGACGCAATACATAGAAACACTGTACAAAAAATGGCTGCTCCCTTATTTCAAGAGGCAGCGTATGGTCAAGAACTGACAGCATTGGAGGAAGAAGTCAAAAGTGCATGGAAGAACTTAGTGAAAACAAGACTCTGGGAACTGAAGGGCTATCAATTGAAATGCTTCAATGAGCTGAGAGAATGCTGGAGCACTGACGGGTTTATGCTAAGAAATGTAAAAGACAGCTACTGGGCCAATTCACTGGAAGAGATTCATGATTATGCCATTCCAAAGAAGAGTGACACAACAGAAAGTGGAAGCTACTGGGCATCATTAACACCAAATGCAAGTCAACATTTGCCAAATATAACAAAAAAACGACTGCAGTGATACATTGGCAAGGAGCTGCCCGAAGTTCACGCTAGACTCAATAAAATTTGGAATGAGGGATTGCTGATATCAAATAGATCTTGGGTGGAAGTAGAAAATAGCAGAAAAATCTTTATTTTGCATTTTATTGGCTATGTAAAATACCACATATGACATTTAGCAGAAAATGGATATTTCAGAACATTGAATTGTCCTCATGATCCACTTATCTAGGTCATGCAGCCGTCATTTGACAGAACCAGGGTCTACTGTATGGTGCGAAATCAGGAAAGGTGAGCCTCTGGGCTGTGTCATTGCACCATGCTTACTTAATCTGTGGAGTGAGCAATTCATCTGAGGATTGAAGGAAGAATAATTAACAAGTTGTGATTTGCAGATGGCATAACCTTGTTGACTGAAAGTGAAGAGGGCTTGAAGTAGTTACTGATGAAGATCAGAAACTACAGCCTTAACATGGATCACAAGTCAATGTTAAGGAAACAGTCATCCTTTCAACTGGTCCGAGAGACAGTGTCCTGACAAATGGAGAAAAGATTGAAGTTGGCAAGGATTTCATTTTGCTTGAATCCACAATAAATGCTCCTAGAATCAGTAGTCAAGAAACCAAACAAGGTATTCCTTTTGGAAAATCTCCTGCAGATGGCTTCTTTTGAATGTTAACAACAACGATATTATCTTGTAAGCTAAGATACACCCAAGCAAAGAAATTATATTTTTATTCATGCCACACGTAAGCGAAAGCTGCATATTGAAAGAGGAGGAATGGAGAATGGATGCGATTGAAAGACTGTGTTTGTGGAGAAGGACTATCAAACATCCTACGGCTGCCAACAAAATCAATCTGGGCAGAAGCATCAGCAGAGTATTTCTTAGAAGTGAGAATGGTGAGACTTTGTAACATATCCTTTGAACTTAGTATCAGGAGGGATCCCTCCCTGAAAAGGGAGAGCGTGCTTGATAAAGCAGACAGTCAGGGGAAAAGAGGAAATATGCTACAAGATAGATTGATACAGTGGCTGCAACAAGGGGTTCAACTATAGCAACCGTTATAAAAATGGTCCAGGACCAGGAAGTGTTTTATTCTGTTGTACATAAAGTTGTACATGACTCGACATCACCTAAAAACAGCGTGTCGTCACTGATCAGGATTAAATTGACTTCTTTTTTTTAAGATCATTTTATTAGGGGCTCATACAACTCTTATCACATTCCATACACACATCAATTGTGTAAAGCGCATTTGTACATCATTCTCAAAACATTTCCTCTCCATTTAAACCCCCGGCATTAGGTCCTCATTTTTCCCCTCCCTTCCTGCTCCCCCTTCCCTCATGAGCCCTTGATAATTTATAAATTGTTATTTTGTCATTACCTTGCCCTGTCCGACGTCTCCCTTCACCCACTTTTCTGTTGTCCATCCCCCAGGGAGGAGGTCACATATAGTTCCTTGTAATCGGTTCCCTTTTTCCAACCCATTCTCCCTTTACCCTCCCAGTATCGCCACTCACACCACTGGTCCTGAAGGGATCATCCGCCCAGGATTCCCTGTGTTTCCAGTTCCTATCTGTACCAGTGTACATCCTCTGGTCTAGCCAGACTTGCAAGGTCGAATTCGAGTCATGGTAGTGGGAGCGGGGAGGAAACATTTAGGAACTAGAGGAAAGATGTATTTTTCATCGATGTTACATCGCGCCCTGACTTAAATTGACTTCTTGCATGGAGACCTTCGCTTTCATGAGAGTAGCGAGTTTTCTGTCAAGAAATCTTTAGTAATTATCACAGTGCTTTTTGATATAATTCCTCTTCTTCTGGAATCGAAGTTATGCATAATTATTTCCTCTCAATAGTGTCACATATAAACATGACTTTCTTCCTTTTTACTTATTGTTTTGATTTGATTAATCCTCAAAAAGATCAGTGCCAAGCGATGTGTTCCATCCTGGGTATTCTCTCGCCCATTGTTTCAGTTCGGCTTCTATGTTCTTCCACGGAATCATACACCTATTTCAGCTATTTTGTTGTTAATCTCCGGATTTCTGGTGGTTCTTTTATGTTTTCTAACTGTTTTTAAATGTTTATTCTTGTGTTGTTTTCCTAAATACTTATAGAGTGTTTTCTGTGTTTTCCTTGATCTCTTTGAGGACCCCACAGATTAATCTTTTTCATTCTTTACCATATAGTGTTGGTATCATTTGTTCCTCCGAAATATTTCCTTCCCCTTTATTTTGCTTTACTGATTGGAACTATCTTTTCCTGTTTCCTCACATGACTTGTTATTGTTTATTGTCCACAGACCTTAAGTTGTTTATTTATAACTTTCATTATTGTTTTGTGTTGATTTAAAATTGTCGATGTGATGTATCTGATCTTTGTTTCTTCTCTTTTCTTTAGCGTATGTTCCTTCCTTTGTGTTAGTTTTTCATTTTAATTGGTTTTGTGTGTGTGTGTGCGCTTCTGGATAAATTTGACTTTCCTGATGTCTGTTGGCTGACAAGATTTATTCTTATTCAATCATGAGTAATCAGACACCAGCCTTCCTTTGCCGGATGCGGTGTGGCATCTGGTTATCCCCTTGCTCTTGGGGGACAACGACCATGTGTTAAGTTCTCTCCACAAAAGTTGCAGAACTGTGGTATTCTTTGTGGTTGATGTTAGTCCTCAGTGTGTTCTCTGGGGACCAGAGTAGAGCATCATGTATTTCCTGAGAGGGAGTGCTACCCAACTGGCATAGTACACCTGCTGTGCATGCACCAATTGGTATCACATTAGATGGTGGGGTATCCAGAGGTTCCAGTGCATGTGTAGCCCACCTGTAGGAATTGTTTGGGTTAAGAGGTTTGTGATATTGTAACTCAGTAGAGGTTCATGAGGACAATAGGCTTTCCTGCTAATTGTTTCACAGAGGTGTAGGTGGTACCTTTCACGATGCATATGGTGATGTTGATGACCATATGTCTGCCTAGTTCCTGGGGCATGGGAGCAGGGAGCATTCTGCTTGTCATTGGATTCAGTGCTGTATGTGCACAATACTGCTTGTTCTATGGTTGTGGTGAGGGCACAAGGGGTACTAATCACTAGTAGGATAGAACAGAAACTTACACCACTTATTGACAGGTGAGAAGGTGATAGGGGTGGAAAAGATAAGGTCCCTGCTTTGGCAGTGGGATTAAAAACTGCCAGTTGATCTCCAAGAGTGTGGTTGACAGGAGTGTGGCCTAAGCAGGCAAGGGTTTCTAATTCGAGGTATAATGGCATGGGAGTGCGTGCCATAAAGATGAGTAACAGGAGCAGGCATGAACCTCTGCTCTAAGGTCTGACATTGTGTGACTGTATACCATGGATCACTGGAGTAGAGGTACTAGATAGCTACCTGTAGCATGCAGCTCGTTATCAACACACAGCCATGTCCAAATGAGAGAAGGAGCCGCTGTCCAAAGCCTGATCAGGTGGGGGGATTTCTAAATGTCACTACAAGAATCCTTCACTCCTTTAGCAGCAGCTTCCCAAATGATCAATGAATGCTGCTGCTAAGGAGTTTTAGCCATAGTTCTGGACACCTGCATCCCTAGGGCACGAGCCTGCCTTGCTGCACGCCTCTCCCTAGATCGCATTCATGTTCTCCTCGCCCTGCTGTGCTCCAGGCCTGGGTGCACCGCACCTCTTTCTCCGATGGGAGATGTAGTGAAGCTGCTCCTCACTGCTGTGTGTCCAGATGGCCCCACTGTGCTGGACAGCCTGGTAGATGCTTAAAGTCCACCCATCTCCCCAGTCTTTGTTTTCATTCAGTTTCTCCTTCCCCTGGGTGTTTGAGCGCATGGTTCTTCGTTCTGTGGTTTTCTGTGTCCATTGCATTTCGTTTCTTTGTTCTTTGCTGTAGAAGGTTGGCGTAGCCTGTGTGTGTGGCCCAGTCACCATCTAGAGCTCTTCTCTGTATCCAAGCTCAACTGTTTATAAAGTTTACTTTCTTTACAATGCAAAGCTAGTTTCTAACTTGTCAACCAATGGACACGTGGTTAAACATACAGTGTGCATGTTTATATCTTGATATCATACTGATTTAAGTCAAACATTTTCCTTACTTGATAGTACTTCTAGTCAAGAGGGGCCTGAGGCAAAATTGTGAATTAGGTTATGCTGTTTTTAGCTTTATCCAGCTTTCTCTAAGGGTCTCGGTGAGAGGGTAGGTCAAATTAGAGATGTTCCATTCTAAAATAGAGGCTCTCGCCTTACTTCCTCAATAAAATCTAAGAAAAATGGGCATCAATGTCAGATGTGACCTGTCAATTCAATTATACTAAAAAAATAGTTATGTGTGCCTGGTGCTTTATTGGAAGACATTCGGATTTAAAAGTATTCGTGAGAAAGGCAAAACTCAAACCACACCTGTGATGAGAGTTTTAATACTTAGCGGTGGGAATTGCAGAATTTAACGGAATATAAAATGGCCTCTCTCTAATAGAAAGTGACCCTTTAATCCATCAGATGAGTTTGGAAGTGTCTATATGACCTGACAATGCAATAGACGCAAGTGGAAGAATACAGACAGAAGGCAGTGGAAACACAGAACTCTAAGTGCCTAGCTAATGTAGGTCAGAGAACAAATTCTTAAGAAATTTGCCAAATTTCCAGGAAAAGCAAAGCAAAAAGGTAAACTTCTCTGCAGAGAGAGGTAATAGCCTCACGATGCACACGGTGCATTCATGGACAGACTCCATCGTACACTTGCAGCCGTCGAAGGGCTCATGGAAAGTGAGGCAGAAAATCCCATGTCAGGACCAGTTTATAAAGGATGGATATTTTACACCAACCATAATCAGGATTCCATCAGAGAACTCAAGGCACTTGTAAGCTGAGGAGTGCCATCATGAACTCTGTTTTAAAGAAATCGTATTGAAGTTAAGCTACACATGATTTGAGGGTCTAGATTGTAGGGTTCCAAATTTATTTGGCTGACCACTTTATTTTCAGGAAAAAGTCACTCAACATCCCCTGGCAATTAAAAACGTTTGTACTAATCCAGGCCTCCTACCCTACGCCACCCGAAGATTCCCTTTACAAAATACAGCTCTAGACTAAGGCATAGGTCAGAAATAGACTGAGAAAATGAGAACTGATTAGTTAATTGACTCTGAGATAAGATTAGCTGTATTTGATATATTATCCATGGGTGGCTTGGAAGAATAATGCAAAAAGAGAATTGAAACCCTGTCAGAAATCTGACCTCCTCGGAGCCAGACTTAGAGACGAAAGACTGAAGTGGTTGTAGGTGTTTTTATGAAACTACATTTCCCCTTTATGAATTTAGCCACTATTTGAGTGATATGGTAACTAAGTCTTGAAAAAGACTATGAGCTACATAGGTGACCCACAAATGGTACATTAAAATGGTGCGTGGAATCCTCATAACATTCATGGAATAGTTATTGCACTCAGTGCATGAAGAGGTTAGAAGGTTATACATTTGGGAATATATGATTCCTTTATTGGAAAGTCATAATAATGCAAGTCATTGTTACCTTCCTTGCATAGCTGTGCAGATTTTAGAACTAAAGTTAGTTTTCGGTCACAGAAACTCACAGTATCATTGGTTTATTTAACTTGTTTACTTATGTAGTGGTGGTTGTCACACAACACACACACACACCACTAAATACAATATGCAGAAAAAGGGCATATCCAACCACAGGAGCATTATTCCATGTTTGAAAATATGGCTTACACATAGACTCTGGGGTAGTTTTGCTTTCGTTGGTCTAAAACAGCAGCAAAAACTACATACTTTCTTTTCAAATGAGACCGATATGTGAAGAACACAAGGTTATAGTTACCAGCAAAATATTTCTTTTACCCAAACTGATGGACCCAAGGGGCAGAGTGGTTTTCCATTGGACTATTCAACTCAAAGTCAGCAAATGCCAAGGCACCAGCTCTCTGATAGAGAAGGATGAGACTTTCTACTTCCGTAACATTTTAGTCTCAGAAACGTGCAAGGCATTTCTACTCTGTTCTTTAGGGTGGCTCTGAGTTGGAATTGACTGGACAGCAGTGAGTTCTTTACTTAGAATTTCACTATCTACAGGGAATCCAGGGCGGACGAGCCCTACAGGCCAGTGGTGTGAGTGGCGAAACAGGGAGGGTAAAGGGAGAATGGGTAGGAAAGAGGGAACCGATTACATGGAACTGTGTGTGACCTCCTCCCTGGGGGACAGACAACCAAAAAGTGGATGAAGGGAGACGTCGGACAGGGCAAGATATGACAAAATAACAATTCATAAACTATCAAGGCCTCATGAGGGAGAGGGGAGTGGGGAGGGAGGGTAAAAATGAGGACCTAATGTCGGGGGGTTTAAGTGGAGAGAAAATGTTTTGAGAATGATGTACAAATGCGCTTTACACAATTGATGTGTGTATGGATTGGGATAACAGTTGTATGAGCCCCTAATAAAATGTTTAAAAAAAATAAAAAAATTAATTGGTGGGAAGCCAATTTATAAACCACACACACACACACACACACACACACAAAATAATTTCACTATCAAATAGCAAATCTTCAAAATTGCTGTGGATGTATGGATGGGTCCTGTCCTTCCCAGCTCTTAGGCTCTCCTTTGGGAAAGGACAGTGCATTCAATATTGCCTTCATTCCACCTGATGTCACGACTCATTTTCGCCTTGCACTTTGGCCCCGGATTATTTTCTCTTCTTTCTTGCGTCTTAGTTTTACTGCTTTCCTATCGCACATCCATCTTTTTTTTCCTAACTCTCCTCACACAGAAGTTCTTTCCACCCTTGCACAAGCATGTGCCTATAATCAGTTCATTTATTTCAGTCACACACCCAAATTGTGATGAAAGCCCAGCAAAAATAAAGAGGGCAAGCATTTGGAAAATAGTTTTATAAAGCTGATGGCTGATTACCTGTCTAGCTTTCTAACTGGTCTTATTTCCTTAAGATATTGAAAATATGCTAATTTATATGGCAGATATACTGTGTGTGTTTGCAGAAAAGTAGCAGTATGCTCAGCTGAGATAGGAGGAAATATTTTGATAGATACCAGCTTTCTCACCCTAATTACACAGACATAACTAATTTTACCCATCAACCATGCATAAGTTCATTGCTATTTCTAACACTTTCTCAAACTTAAACTGAAAGTATTTTTTGACACACTTCCCTTCTCCAAACTATGCATTAATATTTGCTCTGTTACAAATGACAAAAGGAAGACTGCTTTAAACTAGGGTTTTAGCTATTCGATAGCCTACAAGAAGTAGTGATGGTGCAGCAGTTAAAGCGCTCAATTATTAACTAGAAGTTCAGTGGTTCAAACCCACTAGCTACGCTTGGGGGTAAAGATGTGACAGTTTCATTCCATGAAGATTCACAGTCCAGGAAACCCTGTGGGGCAGTTCTGCTTTTTCCTGTGGAGTTGCTATGAATTGGAATCAACTCTACAATATGTGTATTGGGTTATAGCTCATTAAGATAACTACCAATTTTGAATTCCTACTACATGCCTCTATGTGCCTTAGGTTTTTTTATGCATCAGTCCACACCATACTTCCTACATAACTTAAAAGTGTGTATGTAACTATATCATATTGATGCTTGAAGATATGGAAACACTGTTCAAATAATTACCTGGTTTGCTCAAGGTTACTTACAGGTAGACACCTTGATATTTGTAGGAAAATATACAGATTTGGTTTAATGAGGGCCAATCGGTTCACAAGATTTGTTCTTTTAATAAGTATCTATTTATAAAATTGTTTAAAGTAAACATTTGTCTTTGGTTTGTGATAAAATGTGAGAACGAGAATGGAAAAACAAACAAACAAAAAACCCTCAGGAGAAAAATAGGAGAATAGAACTATTGGATATGTAGAAGCTCAGGTGATTACACACTACACATTGTTAAGTTAATTACTAAGAATTATTAATAAACTACATGGGACACAGAATTTCCCAGGTCAAGATTGCTTGGATTTATTAAGCATGAAATCATTTCTCACGTTGTTTTTTCTGGAAAAAATCCATGAAATAATAGCAGTACTACTAATTAAATGAAGATCTTGTAATCTCAAATAGATTTGAGGAATGCTATGATTAAAAAAAATAAAAGAAAAATCTGAAACTTACTGCCACGAAATCCATAATGACTCACAGAGACCCTATAGGACAGAGTAGAACTGCCCCTGCATGTTTCTGAAACTGTAACTCTTTCAGAGCGGAGAAAGCCTCTCATAGTTCATATTTGTTCAGTTATTCTTATATGGAATAGTTGAAATGAAAGCAGTTTCTAAGAGCTTCTTCGATGTATGGAGCACATGTCTCCCCATAAGAAAAGACAGCATCTAGTGGTTACTTATAGCAGAGGAGCATCTGATCCAACTGCTTGACCTGGGTCTTGTGTCCAGCAAACTTATGAGCCTTGTATGACTATAGGATTCTATACATCACAATTTTGTGCTGTTTACTGACTGCTCTTCAACAGATTGTTATTTCATAAAAGAATTCCAAAAGGAAATTTGGTTGTGCTTAATAGGACTAGATAATTTGCTTAGGTCAATTCAAAAGGAACCCTGGGAGCAGAGTAGGCTATACATTGGGCCACTAACTGCAAGGCCAGCCATTCCAAGGAGAAAGTTGTTCTTGTGTTTTTATTCCCATAAAGATGCAGAGTCTCAGAAACTCACAAGGGAAGTTCCACTAGGTCCTATGGAGTTGCTATGAGTTCAAAATGATACCAGTAACAGTTTCAAAGAGTTTGAAAGGTAAGGAAATACTCTCCTGGACATAACGTTGCGATATAAACCCAGTTGTCATTTAGCACATATTTGCATTATTGCACTAATCAATCTCCTTGGGTTGCTGAAACCATTTAAGTAATATATGGAATTTTTCAGTACAATGTCGGACACATAGCACTAAGGGACAACCTCTCTATCACATCTTAAAACCTTACATTTTTTTTTCTAGGTGGAGGAAAATAACTTGAATGAAACAAAGTATAGCTTTATACATATATAAAAATAATTGAATCAGAACAGTAGCTAATGTTCTTATGATGAAAATATTGTACAGCCATGTTTTTTGTTGACACAAAGGCAATTACTATATCTTGGCGGATGCAGATACACTATTGGGAGTCTTGCAATCCAATTAACTCTTACCTTTATCTGTTACATTTGATATCATTGAATGGATTCATATGCATGCAGGCTGTATTTTAACTTGAGAATCAAAGTTTGATAATTCAGACACCTACCATCAAGTTGTTCTGCCTTATGTAGCTGAAGAATTTCTTTTTTAATATTCAGACGACTAAACCCTTTAAATTACATTAAGTGCAACAAAACCATTAACCAGTAATTTGAAAAAAAGATAATTGATTGTGTAGTTACTGGCCCAATATGCAGTAACACACTCCATGAAAAACTACTTTGTTTTGAGGGAAGAGAATGGTATGTGTGTAAATACATATGCACATGCATACATACAAAGCTACACATACACACAAGGAGAAGTAAAATGAAAGTGATGTCTTAGGGATCTAGTTTATGCACACAGAGGTTTATTCCAACAAAGCATGGTAAAACATGTCTCTGAGATATGTCTTGGAGGAAGTGCAGCTGGAATGCTTCTTAAAAGCAAGGATGGTGAGACTCTTTCTCATATACTTTAAACAGGTTAGCAAGAGAGACAAGTCACTGGCAAAGAAGTTCATCCTGGGTTAAGGGTCAGAGAAAAAGGGGAAGAAGAGCGTCACTAACAAGATGGACGGACACAGTGGCAGTGACAATGGGCTCAGACATCAGTAGTGCAGGCCTGGACTGAGGTTTCATTTCAGGGTAGCTACAACTTGGAACTGGCACAATGACGCCTAACAACCACCCCAACTGTGATCAGCGGAGGGCTTCGGACACGTTTCCTCAGTAATTCATTTGTCTTAGTCTCATTAGGCTGCCTTGAAAGAAAAGGGAAAAAAAAAAAAAGATCTTTAAAAACCACTTGTGCCGATATCATCTAGCTCAAAGAGTTGATCATTGCATCGGTCTTTAAGCACGATTGGAGCAAGACAAGCAGATTCAATGGAACGAGTCATAATCCTCACCAGTCCAGTGTACAGAGCCATTATCCAGAGGGTGAGATCCGATTAAAACTAGCTTCCAGTGAACTCTGTGACATGCAAGGCAGACAGGTCATCTCAGGTCTTTGGGAAGAGTTTTGCTTTGTTTTTAATTCCAAAGAGATCACCTTAATAGATTTTCTTAAATGGCAGAGGGTGATCACGGATGCTTCTTATGAACAAGTTTTAAGAAAATAAAAAAACTGCATTGGTGGGGGGAAAAAGAGGCCAGAAAATTTGTGCTGAGTAATTTGAAATGTCTGTTGTCTACCCTGAAAACACACCTGTTCATTCATTGAAGGTTCCAGAGTTTGTCTTCTGAGATTTTTCTAGGGAAACTTATCTACCTAGAGACTGCCCTTTCTCCTTCACATTTCTCTTTGTTCCCTAAACTCAAAGAACTGTGAAAAAGAACAGTATTTGAGTCCCTGGAGGATGGCAAACGTTTTGCAATTTTGATGTGGCATAGTTGAGGAGAAAAATGTTATTCAGGAAGAGGTAGAAAGGCAGAAACAGCCAGGGCAATAGCGTCTGACCTAGATGGAGGGTGCTTGGAGATTTCATGGCTTCATGTTTTCGTATTTTTGCTTAATAAACGTTTCTATGCTTCTGTAGCAATACTTTTTGACTTACCTATACATTATATAAAGTAAAAGTATACTCTCTAAATTTTATTTAAAATGGTGGTCTTCAATATTTGTTAAAATTTGAGAAAAATCAAATCAGAAAAAAAATTAAGATGATTCTATGGCAAATAGGTATTTTTGTCTGTATAATCCTTTCTAGATGAAATTTATATAAAATATTTAAAATGTGTATTTGAATACATGTTTGTTTCTGTGTGCAGTATTTATTAGGTTTTTAATAGTTAAATTAAAATGTAACTATGTCTCATAGCACTAATCTTTTAAAAAAATCATTTTAAAATGTATTATATTTTACCTCTATCGGGCATGTCATGATTAATTTAGCTATTGATACATTCGAACCAGAAAGGCTGTTTAATGTTAAGGAGACCTGGTGTTGCAGTGTGTTAAGCATTGGGCTGCAAACTGAAAGTTTAGTGGTTTGGAAGTACCTCTTGCTCGAGAGGAGAAAAAAAAGAATTTTGTTTCTGTAAAAATGTGTGGACAGCAGAGAAGTGGGTGAGTGGAGATGTCACAGTTTAAGATATGACAAAATAATAATAATTTATGAATTATGAAGGGTCCATGAGGGAGGGGTAAGTGGAAAGGGAGGGGGAAAATGAGAAGCTGATATTAAGGGCTCAAGTAGAAGGCAAATGTTTTGAGAATGATGATGGCAACAAATGTACAAATGTGCTTGAAATAATGCATGTGTGTATGGATTGGGATAAAAATTGTATGGGCCCCCAATAAAATGATTTTTTTTAATGTGGATTCAAAAGTCCTAGATATTGTACCATAGGGTCCTATAGGGTCCTTTTGAGTTGGAATGGACTTTATAGTAGTGAAGTTAATTTGGTTAGTAATATTAATATAGACATCTTTACTGATAAAACTTGTCCTGCCTCCAAAAATTTAATACTGATCTAAAATTTGACTTTTTAGAAGAGTTCTCAAATACATCAAGTAATGCTTCAATAACTTATATGTATACAATATAGTTAAAACAATATTTTATTAATTGTTGATAACTTTTACTTTGAGATTTTTTAAAAATCATTTTATTAGGGGCTCATACAACTCTTGTCACAATCCATACATACATCAATTGTGTAAAGCACATTTGTATATTCATTGCCCTCATCATTCTCAAAACATTTCCTCTCCACTTAAGCCCACAGCATTAGGTACTCATTTTTCCCCTCCCTCTCCGCTACCCCTTCCCTGCTGAGCCCTTGATAATTTATAAATTATTATTTTTCATATCTTGCCCTGTTCGACGTCTCCCTTCACCCACTTTTCTATTGTCTGTCCCCCAGGGAGGTCACATATAGTTCCTTGTAATCGGTTCCCTCTTTCCTACCCATTCTCCCTTTACCCTCCCAGTATCGCCACTCACACCACTGGTCCTGTAGGGCTCATCCGCCCTGGATTCCCTGTATTTTCAGTTCCTATCTGTACCAGTGTACATCCTCTGGTCTAACCAGACTTGCAAAGTAGAATTCGTGTCATGGTAGTGTGAGCGGGGAGGAAACATTTAGGAACTAGAGAAAAGTTGAGATTTTTATATAGTAAAATACAGAAAATGGTTATCATTGTTAGCTCTTGGTTTCACATTCAGGTCTCTTGCGTTCTGAGTGTGTGTGTGTGTGTGTGTGTGTGTGTGTGTGTGTGTGTGTGTGTGTGTGTTTAGTCATGATACACAGTGGTTGAATGATTGCCCTCTATATGGCATAGTGGTTTAAGTGCTGCGCTCAACCCCCGCCCCCCAGGTGCTCTGATAAAGCAAGAGGAGGAGGCTGTCTGCTCCCATAAAGATGACCCTCTCAGAAACCCAGGGACAGTTCTATTCTGTCATATAGGTTTCAAACCTCTGTGGAAGGACCGTCTCGGCAGTGGCTCTGGCCTTTTCCCCCTTTTACTCCATATTGTGGAAAATAAGGGCAACAATGCAGGGCAGCAATAATACTTTAGATGTGGTCTGAGGCATTTCTTCTAAGAATATGTGCCGATCTTAGACAACAGTGTGAGCTAGGAAGTGTAGTATTTCCATTTTTGCTCTACTTTGCTGTAAAGTTCTTGGATGGCCTTAGAAAAGTTACATTCTCTCACTGGTCTTCACGGCAAACACAGCAGTAAACATAAAAATGAGCTATGGAATTGGTTCCCAACCAGCTCTATGATTGTTCTAGTGTTTCCATGTTAATGTTTACATAGTACTGACAAATTTCATTTTTAGTTTTAAAAAGTTCTTTCCCTATGGATGATTTAGTGTGGCAAAACTAAATTTTATTTCATTTTAACCATGTAATACATAAGGCTTCAGTATTTTGTGTATAATAATCAATAACCATGATTCATAGTATCTAGATTATTCATGTTACCTAATTGGATATCAGTAAACCATACAGAAAAAAAAGTCACCATGGCTTTTATCATACTTTTAAACTACTTGTGTGAGCTTAAAAAATCAAATCAAATTGATTTTTACATTTTAAGTATCCAAAAATAATTCCTTCCTGCTTTCACAAGGCCTGTGTTATTCTTCTAATGAGAGAATATGGCAGTTTCTGAAAGTTTAAGTGTACTATTATCAAGGATTTTCACCCTGGGTTACAACAGCTATTTCTAAAATTTCTCTTCTTCAGCTGGCCTCCCACATAATTTAAATGGTAGGAATCATTAATTTAAATATACTATAATTATAAAATAAAATTTTAAATTAAAAAATTAAATTTAAATTCTCTAACTCTAATTCTATGTACATTTCATTTAACATTTTACTTTCTCACCTACAGTGAGGCCCAAAGTCCATTTGCTTCCTTGGTACGTTTGCATATACAGATACATATATGAACACACACACACACACACACACACATACACACATATATCTATACACACACATATCGTTTTCTTCTTTGCTCATTTTTTTCCTTCCTACCCTACTATTATGCTTACCCATCATTCATCTCTCAGTAATTCCTCTCAGATACAATTTGATTGATCAAACATGATCAGAAAAGCTACCCCCTCCTTGTCATCAATTTTAGAGCACTTATGATTTCCCTGTACCCATCATTGTGGGCTCCCTGCTCCTCTCCCATTCTCCCACCCCACCCCACCCCCAGGAACTGACAGTCTAGTCACTATCTCTGTAAGATTGCCTATCCTGCCTATCTTGTATAGATAAAACACCCAAAAAACAAACATACAGATAGTCACAAGTCTAACAGAGATTGACATAGAACAGGTGAAAATCTCTCTGTTAAATAGAGAGAGACATGTTATAAATGGTCAGTCCAATCCCCATTACATTTCTTTATATATGATGCTCTTGATGTCTGCACACATCTGGTCTTCAATCATTAGTGTTCAATTTGTAAAATCTATTCTTGAGGTGGTCTCTAAATTTGTTCAGGTGGCATATACTCAAGATTATAATCAGCTTCCTGGATTTGTTCTTATTTTCTTCAGCTTCATCTGACCTTCATATGAGCAATTCATGCTTGGTACCATAGTAGGCACTTTATTTTAGCTGATGATATTAAAAAGCAACTGTTTTTCACAGATTTAGTCAATTTGATTCTTATATAGTCCACCAAACAAGTCTGCATGAATAATCACCACTTATCCTGTTGAAAAAGCTTGCTTTCAATGAATAAGTCATTGGTATTGAAAAATTCTATCAGGCAATCTCCAGCCTTGTTTTCATATCCAAGGTAATATTACAACTTTAAACATTAAAATGACAACTTCATGAAATTAAGGTTATTTGCAGAGGATATAGATTGTGGAGCAAAGGTTCCACAATCGGAGTGCTGCCAGATATGGAGGAATCTGGGACAGTGGCAGGATACAGGATCAAGGAGAAATAAACTGGATTTCTATAAACAACTGATGGGATTACAGACAAAGAGATCAAGAAGGTAGTACCCTTCACAGTAGCCAAGCATACATGGAAATACCTGGGGGTATACCTAACGGGGGAAAAAACACCCAAACAAACAACCAAGGATCCATACAATGAAAACTACAGAACATTATAACAAGAATCCAAAAGTGACCTTCACAAATGGGAAAATATCCCATGCTTCTGAATCAGAAGAGTCAATATTGAAAAGACATCAATCCTACCCAAGGCACGACAAAAACTGAACAAAATCCCGATACAAGTACCAGCATCATTTTTTAAAGAAATGGAAAAACTGAATACCAACTATATTGGGAAAGGGAAGGTACCCAGAATTGGGAAATAGTTCTTCAAGTAGAAGAAAAACATAGGTGGGCTTGCATTACCTGACATTAAAACTTATTATACAGCCACAGATGGCAAAAAAACATGTTACTGCTATCATGAGAGATACTCAGACTAATGGCTCAGAACAGAAAATTCAGAGATAAAAACAGCAGAATACAGACAACTGATATTTGATCAGGGCCCCAAAAATATCAAATGGGACTCAGATGCATTTTTAACAAATGGTTCTGGAAAAACTGGATATCAACCTGTCAAAGAATGAAACAAGACCCTTACCTCATCCCATACACAAGGGTGAATTCAAAGTGAGTCACAGAGCTTGAAGTAAAACCCAAAACTCTAAGTATCATCAATGAAATAATTGGGAAAAAGCTAAGAACCTTTGAGCAGGGAATACATGGGCTATCAGAAATCAGCAAGAATACACACCCAGAGGAAGATAAAACAAATGAGTGGGACATAACAAAGATAAAACACTTGTGTGCATCGAAAGACACCAAGAGAGAAATAAGAGAGCCCATAGACTGGAAAAAGATACTTAGTAATAACACATCAGAAAAAGGTCTGATTACTAAAATCTATAGAACTCTGCAACCTTACAACAACAACAACAACAACAAAATGAATAGTCCACTAAGGAGGTGGGCAAAATAGTTGAACAGAAGAGTCACAAAGGAAGAAACCCAAATGGCCAATAAACATATGAGAAAATGTTCCTAATCATTAGCCATCTGGGAAATGCAAATCAAAACAACTATGCGATACCACCTAACACCCACAAGGATAACCCAATTCAAAAACCAGAAAGCAACAAATGTCAGAGGGGGTGTGGTGAGATAGGGACTCTCATTCACTGCTGGTGGCCTTTTAATGGTGGCCTTTTAGAGATGTACAGGCATTGTGGAAAGCGATTTGGCTATAACTAAAACAGATGGAAGTCGAATTACCTTACAACCCAGCAATTCCACTACTGAGCACATACCCAGAAGAAATAAGAAACAGGCCACAACCAGACATCTGCTCTCCAATGTTCGTCGCTGCACAGTTCACAATTGCAAAAAAATTGGAAACAGCCTACATTTCCATCAATAGATGAATGGATTAAAACACTCTGGTATGTATACACAATGGAATACTACACACCCCTAAAAAATAGTGATAAAAGAATGAAACACCTCATCTTATGGAAAGAGTTGGAGAATATTATACTGAGTGAAGTTAGCCAAACACAAAAGGTCAAGTACAACATGAGCTCACTTAGGTAAGTTCAAACAGTGGAATGGGCATAATGGAAAATGCAAACAACACCCAATACCTGGGCTGAGCACCTGATATTTTGGCATAAGCCAGACCAAACCTATGATTCATTCATCAACAAGAACAGAAGCAGATAAGATCTGTTCTGAAAGGCATCTCTACACATCCCCCACCTCACCCCCTCTTATATGCCTTTAAAGCCCACAGGAGGGATGGGGGAAGAAAAATGATGGTAATGGGGGGGGGGCAAGGCACTAACCCACACAAGGGGAGGGCTAGTAGGAGGGTATTGTTTCTATGTCCACAGGAACGGGAGAGCAAGAATAGACCTCATTCGAGTATGCCAGTCCTGAGAGTAATGTTCCTTCTCAGAGCACCTTAATCCCAGAGACGACTTCAGGGCTGTCCTCTGCTCACGATATGATGTCCTCTCCCCAGATAACAGCACTGCAGAGGAAAGTCCTGAAGATACAGTTCTGAGAAAGCAGCTCAAATGAACCTCCCAGATGGGCGCAAACCAAGACCAAGAAGAGAGTACAACAGACCAGGGATGGGAGCAAAGCCACGAAGTCCAGGAGGAATCACAACTGTAGACTTCTGACTCATGAGGCACCACTTAACACTCCATCTGAATGGATTGGGGGTTACAAGGGGGCCACACTGAAAGTCTAAAAGTGTAATGGTGTGTGTGTGTGGTGGGGGAGGGAGGGCAGGAAGCATTAGACCACTCCATCCCTGACTGTGGGATTAGCAATGGGGACTTTTAGGATGCTTGCCTTTTGGGCTTAAATGCTGAACACCAAAAGGGTCTATGTGTAGTTTGGTCAGCAGGACCCAGGATATAGAATCCTGAAAGAAAAGGAACTGGACTGATGGATCATACCATGTCCTTCTCTCTATTTACCAGAGAGATACTCGTCTGCTATGTTTCAGTATCCCTGTAGACTTGTGACTATTTGTGTGTTCTTTGTGAGTACGTTGTTTGTTTGGGGTGTGTGTGTGTGTGTGTGTGTGTGTATTTGTATAACATAGGAGGACAGGCAATCCTATGGAGACAGTGATTGAACTGACGGTTCCTGGGGCCATGGGAGGGGTGGACCCAGGAGAAAGAGAGTGGTGAGCCAATGATGGGTACAGGGGAATAGTAAGAGTTCTAAAATTGATGGCGAGGAGGAGACTGTAGCTCTTCTGGTCGTGTTTGATCAATAGAATTGTATCTGAGAGGATGGGTAAACATGATATTGGGGCAGGAGGAAAGAAAAAGAGGAAAGAAGAAGAAAGACAAAAATATAGATATATAGGTATATAATTGTATGTACATATTTAAATATAGGTACATTTGTTTATATAAAAACATAGAGATATATAGAGGTATATACTTGTATGTAAATATTTAAATGTAGGTACATTTGTGTATATATTTATATCCAGACAAATGCAATAAGGAAGCAGATAGATTTTGAGCCTCTACTCCAATCTTATCTCAGCACAAGAAGAGTTTTTTTCTAATAATGTGGCACTGTATAATAGTCACCTTCCTGACACAATCGCTGAAGGCCAAATGGATGCATAAGAAAATATAGTGAAGAAAGCTGATTGTGTCCAGCTATTAAAATATATAGTGTCTGGAGTCTTAAAGGCTTAAAGTTAAACAAGCGGCCATTTATCAGGGAAGCAACAAAGAACCCCTGGAAGAAGCACACCAGACTTTGTGATCCTGAGGTGTCAACAGAAAAAGGTATCAAAGTTCAAAAACAAGCAAGCATAGTTATCCTTTATTACCCTATAGAACAGAGTAGAACTTCCCCTGTGGGGTTTCAAGACTGGTATTCTTTTTGTTGTTGTTGTTAATCATCTTATTGGGAACTCTTACAGCTATTATAAAAATCCATAATTCAATTAGATCAATCATAACTATACAACTGCTGCCACCATCAATTTCAAAACATTTTCTTTCTTCTTGAACTTTTCTATATCAGCTCCTCTTTATCCCCTCCTTCCCTTAGCCTATCCCTAAAAGCCTTATTATTATATTATAAAGCTATTCTTATTATATATATATTGCCATAGCTTACACCATCAACGTATCTGTTGTTCTAATAATGTGGCAGCATATGACACTCGCCTTCCCGATACAATCACTGAATTCAAATTGGGTGCAGAAGCAAATGTGGTGAAGAAAGCTGATAGTGGCCAGCTATTAAAAAATATAGGATCTGGGGTCTGAAAGGCTTAAAGTTAAACAAGCAGCTATGTAGCAGGTAAGCAAGAAAGCCCACATGAAAGAAGGACACCAGCCTGGGTGAAAATGAAGTGTTGACAGGAAGATGTATTAGAAGTTCAAAAACAAGCCATTGAATTGATGTGAAGGAACATAGGCATGGGGGAGACCCAAAACCCACCTGTAAGATCTTAGGACAGTCCCTCAGAGAAGGGACACACGGAAGGGTTGACATATACATAATGCAGCATAGCACTAATGAAACATATAACTATCCTCCTAGTTCTTTAATATATCCTCCCCTTACTATTATGATCTTTGTTTTACCTCATTAATCTTATTAGACCTGTATATGTTCATTTGTATCATTAAGATCGTTCAATGCATGAAAGACAAGATAGATAACCCTTCAGAAGCAGTAATGGGAGTAATGAGTCCCAGAGGGTAAGAGAAGAGAGGGGGTGGGGTGGGGTGGGGAGCTGACAACAATGATGACTGTATAGCCCCACTCGAGGGGAAAAAATAACAGAATTGTAGGAGAATGGAGACTGTGACTCTTTACAGGTATGAAAAACCTTCGCTTTCTCTCTTGGAATGGCTGGTCTGGCGGGTTCAAACTACTGACCTTCTGCTTAGCTGCTCAACATATAACCTCTGCATCACCAGGGCTCTGAGAAGTGAAATTTCACAATCTTCACCTCTACAGAGCATTCTAGATATTTGTTCTTCCAGTAGTCCATAGTACTATTAATGGAATTAGGTTTTTGTTTTAGAAAGAGAAAATTTTACTTTTGGAAGCCATATGGCATTGCAAGAGAAATTTATTAGAAGATCCTAGGAGGAAGAAATAAAAACATAGCCAGAAAGGCTGGACTCAGTTTTTTGCCCACACCATGCTTATCAGACTTTAAAAAATATCCAACATGCAAAGCTTTTCTGGACCTTCCAATGGTGTAATAAGGGGTTTTGGGAAATGTAGTCCCTGGGACAAGATATTGTCAGTTCTATGCTTTCTCTATCCACTAGCTCCACTTTCAGTCCGTTGTCCTGTCTCAGTATTTTCAATATTCTTCACAAATACCGTAATTCAAATATATTGATTCTTCTCCATTTTTCCTTATTTTTTATGCAGCTTTCATAGACATAAGAGTTGGTTGAAAATACAATGGCTTAGGTCAGGCAGAGTAGTCCTGAGGGTAACATCCATGATTTCTAACAGTTGAAAGAGGTCTGTGTAGCAGATTTTCCCAATGCAATTTGCATGATTTCTTGATTGTTGCATCAATGAGAGTTGACTGTGGAGCCAAGTAAAATAAAATTCTTGACCAGTAAAATCTCCTTTCTGTTTATCATGCTGGTGTTTATTGGTCCAGTTGTGAGAATTTTTGTTTTTAACATCAACTTGTTAGGTCCCTGGATTGAGTTCCCTTGGTTCTTGCTTCACAGTGCTGAAAGACGTCTTGTGGCAGAAGCATGTTTGTAATCCAGATGACTTTTATGAGGAAAAGGGAAGATTTAGGTTTTACAGTCTCAAAAGGCACACGCTGTTTCTGGAAAGCATACAAGGCCACGCAGGAGTTCAAGGTTGAACATGAAATACTACATGGAACGAAGACAGGAACAGGAGCATGAAACCATGTTTGCAGAACTAGGAAATCCCAGGGGCTAAGAGGACGTGCAGGGCTCTGCCCTTACTTTTATTTAGTCCCTCCTGCCCCACTGGCTGGGGAGGCATGGTTGAGGGAATTACACAATCCTACTGGCTTAGTGGAGGCCCACCTGTGCAATATCATGTGCCTGAACCTAGTCTGTCTGCCCAGGTAGTACTCCCACCTGGGCCTAGTGTGCTAGTGTCTGAGCATGCGCAGTTTGGATCTTTCCATCGGTGTCTAATGGGTGCCTGATTTCTTTCCAATCCCTTTGTTGTGCCCTTATCCAGGCATTGGGGAGGCAACCCCACCTTAGTCCCTTTCTGGCTACCTAACAAAGTTACCCTCTTCACCGAAGGCATTAGTCTTCAACAGAAGTGCTTCAGTAAACTGCGGGGCTCTTTTAATTTTTAAAAAATTTAATTTAATTCTAATAACAATTATGGTAAGTAACTTATCTATATGTTATCCATTACTTACAAAGATACTCTGATACTTAAGAATAAATAACTTGAAGACAAATATCAAGAAGAACCAGGAAGTGATGCTTCCCAAGAATAGGTAGTGTTTCTTTCTGCTGTTATATGGAACTGACTCCATGGTACCTAACAACAATAACAACAACAACAAAAACAATCACATTTCACTTAGAAAAGTTTGCTTCTCGACTCAAACGACCTTATAATTATCTCCGAATGTCTCCCAAATTTCCTGAGCCTAGATGTTTCTTTCATGTATTAAAAAATAACATGGCTCTCCTCTTACTCTGTTTTTGACACTATTCATTGAGATGGAAAAACAATGCCACATGAATCTGCAGAAAAATGTAAGGCATTGAAATCCAATCAAACTTTCTAATCTCAAACTCAAAAATGCATGTTGTGATTTGTGATGTACTACAAATACTTGCAAAAAAGATTGTAGCAAATAGTACATATTTCAAACACAGGTTGATGGAAACATGTCAAAAATAAAAACACGTTTTCTTTCTCCTTTTTTGTACTTTCCTAGAAGAGTGTTTTAAATTAAAAAAAAATTTTTTCCCCCATATCACACAAATCTCTTCTGAGTAGGGAACACTACTAAACTAGGCAATATTACCATCACTTTAATATCTTTCACTCCCCAAACAGATCCCTTTGTTTTAAAAGGTAACAAGGCAATGCCATATTCAAATTACATCTACTCATTCAAAGTATAACAATCTGCTTCCATAGATATTAGTCTTGGAAACCCAATGGAACAGTTGTACTCTATTCTGTAGGATTGTGACGAATCAGGTTGACTATGACACACAGTGACAACATCCCTCTCTGTCCTTAGATTCTATCCCATGAATTGTTATATCAAGAAATTATTTTGATATTTTGTTCTCAGTGTCCAGCACTTAAAGATCTAAGAAGTGGCTCCTTATATCTTGGACAAATAATATAATCCAGGGATTCAATGTTTGCATTGCTCAACAATCTTCACATAAAGAAATCTCAAATTCTCTTATAAGCATGATTCTCTTTGTGAACTTAATAACTTCATTTTAATACTAAATCATTTAACACTAAAATGATACTAATTAAGTTTCAAGATTTTGATACATGGGTTCTCATATTAGATATGTTTCTAATTATTATTTTGGTCCAAACTAAACTAAGCTCAAAATGGACTTGTTGTTAGGCCTCACAGCGCGATCCAAAACCTAACTTTCTATTTCTTGTTAAATGTCTAACCTTCCCAGGAGGCAGAATCTAAGTCAATCAATTGATTTTGCAAGACCAGATGCTTAAACTAGCCAGTCAGGATTTGCCTACTCAGTTTGACATTGTTCAAAATGTCTCCTTACTTCAAAATATAGGGATAGGGGGAGTATCCACCAGCCAATCCAGTATTTGCCTAGCATATCTTCCATGATTCTATGTGCCTGATTTGACAAAAGCCCACTGCTTGTGGTCCTCTTGGGAGTTGTTATTTGATTTCCAGGACTGACTTTTTCAGTTAATGAATTAAAAAATAAAGCTTATACACAACTGTGATATTATGTAAATGTTTTATTTAACATGATATAGCCTATCATCTTAAATGTATGTGTATGTCAATATCACTATAGGAAGCCCTTTATATCTATCTAGCATTGCTTTAACACTTTCTATAGTTATAATTCTTTTGCTTCTATCCCCATTGCTGCTTATGATGATGATTATTAAGTGGCCACATGATTTAAGCTCTGTACAATCTTAGATATCAGTTGTTAATGCTGAATTCCTTTGAGAAACATGTGTATTTTGCTTCAATTTGTAATCAACTAAGAAAGCAATGGAGCCCTGGTGGTGTAGTGAGTTAAGCCACAATTGCTGCCGCAAGGTAGGCAGCAAGGTCGGCAGTTCGAAACCACCATTTGTTCGGTAGAAGAAAGATACGGCTTTCTACTCCCTTAAATAGGAAAGTCCTGGGAACCCACAGAGGCAGAACTACTCTGTCCTATGGAGTTGCTGTGAGTCAACATAGACTCGATGACAATAAATATGGAGTTTTTGAAGAAAGGCTTATAAGAGGTATAGAAATTAATTCAAAACAAACAGACAAAAATACTAATCTATTGTTCATCAATAGATTCTGATTTTGGCAACAACATCATGGAATACCCCAGAGTAGATCTCAGCTCCAAGACAATTTCCGGACTGTAAACTTTAAAGTAAGCAGCCTAGTGCAAAGCTGTTCCACTAGGGGCTTGTTTTATATTTATAACTCAGATAGGTGTTTGTCTGTCATTAATATAAATTGATGAGCTGGATTGACACAGTTTAGGAGCCATTGTGATGAAGGCACAGGACCGGGTGGTATATCTTTCTATATATAGGGTCACTATGAGTCAGAAGATACTCTCGCACTTAATAACAACAGCTGAAATTAGCACATGGGTGCAAAACTACCTTTTTCTAGAGGATTAAAAAGTCCATGGAATTTCCAAGAAAGAATGTATTTGCATGTTTAAAGATAAAAATCAGCTTGCATTGCAATCAGTTTTCTACAATTCACAGAATTGTAAAATAGCTCAAAGGCAATGAAAGGTTAGAATTACAGCATAGGGCTGTGTGTTTTCACAATGCAAAAGTTTTATTTTGGACAAACTCAGTAATTTTTTTGCCTATTCCAAATGTCCTTGAGCCTTAACTTTGAAAATCTTCGAAATTCTATCTAGACGAAATCTAAACTAATTCTGTGGAAGCGTATTTTCTTGCTTCAAACTCGGCTGTATTTAGAAAGTATATTCAGCATGGTTATGGAGTAGGAGATAGACATATAAAGTCTACGTAGTCCACCCTAATGACTAGACTTAATTATTGCTCAGTCCAAAACACTGTTTTGTTGTAATACACATTGCTCTGTGTTTCTGCTAACATTTAGACATGTTCTGTTACATCTTCATTGAATGCCCCCCCAGGAATACTTTCTCTCAGTGTTTCCTGGCTTTTGATTGGAGCATTTGTTCAGTCTCCATTTGCCTCTCCTTTTACCTGCTGTCTCCATGCTGATGACCAGGAAATTGACACTCAACTCTCGGCTGCTTCAGGCACTTCCTTCCAACCGTGCAGTGGTTTCCATCAAATAGCCTACTGGAAGCTCAAATTTGTCAAGACCAGACCTGAATTCACTAACTACCCACTACTGCCTTCGCCAACATTTTCTCTATATCGTGTTCTCCTTCCTGCAGTTTCTGTATATCATGTTTTAATATTGCGATTCACCCAGGCATTCAAGTTAGAACCTTAAAATATAAACCATGCACAAAGCCTCACCCCCTCTCTTTCTAAAAAGAGTATAAGGGTGGTATCTTTCCACCTTTAATTTCATAACGGGGAAAATAGCGGAGTCACCGCGAACATTAGCCAAAGACAGATTTCTAGGACGTGAAGGTCAGACACCAACCATCCCTCTCACAGTGCTTTCTACTTCTCTGCTCGGTTCAATATCCCATACCAATAGGCACATTGATTTCACAGTAATACTCACAACTATAGAGTTATTAGGGGAATTACACATTAAAATTCACCATCCAGAACAACTCAGGATACAGTTCTTTCCTCAGGATAGTTCCATCTCAGCTTTGTCCAAAGGCGTACCACATGGTCTGCTCAGGCAAGTGGTGCAACGCTATTTCAGATATATAGATAAATGTCTACTAGTTAGGCACCAGCCTATCTCCCTCTATGGGTCAGGAAGCTCACTACTCTGTATCGTGCCAATATCCTTGTTCTGCCGCCTCAGCCTCTTCACCACTGCTTCTAACCATCTCTGCCTGGTCTCGGTGTCATAGTTCTCTGGGTCCTGGATGGAGGAGGCTCAGTGCAGGGATCTCAGGTGATGGGCTCCACTCCTGCCATGTCTTCTTTCTTGATGATAGTGAGATCCCCCCTTTCTGCCTCTAGAATGGCTCCTTTTAAACCAAATACAAAGCCAAGATTGATCAACAACCATGTTAGCATTCCATATGCCTTTTCTTCATCATTTCATCTCAATATTGTCATGAAATTAACTTACTTTATTAGCAGATCATTCATTCTCCTTGGTGGGCAGCAAACACCTCACATGTGTATAGTTCTGTTCAGTCATTTGTTTGACGTTAGAAAGTGTGTTTCTAGAAGGCTATAGATTAAACAATTCACTGCACCATTGTGGTGAGGAGAAATTGTTAGGTTTCTCAGATGGGAAATACCTCGGTTCTTGGCTTCGCATATGAAAGAATTCATGCTGAAGCCTAGTTTGTAATCCAAGTGGGTTTTGATAAAGGACAGAAGTTTCAGGCTTTACAGTAACTGAACACAGGTTCCATATAAACTGGAGTACAAGCTAACTCGAATATCAGCCAAGGCACCTAATTTTACCACAAAAACTGCATTAAAAATGTGCTGAAAAACTTGACTCATACACAAACATATTCGGCAATCTCATGGGACTACATATGCACATGTGGTGGCCTGAGGCAGAGAAGCAGCGAAGGGCCAGGTGCCTAGTTTGGGCTCACCCAGGTGCACCACTTCCCTGGCTCGAGGGCCTGGATTTGGAGCATGCCCGCTAGATAGCCCTGACCCCTGCTCTAGCTACCCAAAAATGTTACATGGGATGGATTTCTATCCACGGTCTTTTTAACCTCCGCTACAGGACTGGCTCATGGCATACAAGTACGGTGCAGAGGAGCCTAACTTAGGGAATGGTCAGTTTGCCATTCTGCTGGGTGAAAACGAGCCATCTCAGAAGCTGTATCAGAGGCCGCTCCTGACCATCAAGAAGGAGTCATCCGTGGAACATGGATGAGCGCTCTGCCTGAAGTGACAGAGGCAGCAGAGGCCACAGACAAAGACCACCAGTCAGAGCAGAGGAGTCACACAGAGCGCATGAGACAGAGTGCCAACCTTCGCACCCCACATAGTGAGGCAGATGCCAAGCGGTCACATGGCTGAAAGGCCGAGAGCCAGGGAGAGGTGGCTGATCACATGGTGAAGAAGAAGCATGACTATGGACAAAATGACAATATCCTTAACAGGTTCTGATGCTGACATGTGGTCGCCTTTCTCTAATAAACCTCCATAATCATGAGTACTTCCTGTGAGTTCTGGGCTCCATTGCAGTGGATTCTCAACTCCAGCCAAGCAGGAGCGTGCTGGGGGAGGGAGTGCTCTCATTTGAACAGGGAAAAGAATGAGGTAAAGGTACGTCTGAGCTCTGCTTGAGGAAGTCGCTGGTGTGGAGTTGGAGGTCATATGGCCTCCATGCCACTTACTCAACCATACGCCCTACCTTCCAAATCTAAGTAGTAATCCTTGCATATTAACAACTCATAAAATCATATTCAGTGTCACTTCAGTTCGCTCTTTAAATTTCTGGAGTTCCATTAAAATGTCTAAGTGAACCCCAAAATGAAGCGCTTGGCATCACTAAAATGGTTGCTCCCAGTCCAAATTGAACTCTATTTTTAATCAGATTGCAGCATAGGCTAACAATCTTGCTCCTTTTGCTCTCCAGAAACAATTTAGCTTCTTGTAGAAGTTTAGACACTTGTAAACTACAAGGAGCAAGAGTTAAGATTTTAGCTTGTATGAGAAATTGTTCATTAAGTGGTATTTGAACCCAACGTGGGTTGAGTCTCTGGTGAATCCCTACTGATCATAATCTGGGAATGTGAACAGCCTTTATGACAGACAAAACTCATGGCAAAGTGGATTTTAGCAGCTGTAGTTAGACTACAATGAAACAACTTTCCATTAGAACTCCCTTTTTACCCACTTGAATGTATTGTTTCTAAAATACATCTGCTTTCTTTGTAACTGAAGTTTTTCTCTATTTTATTTGGTCATTGTTGCTTGGTTCTTTTTGGTTTTGTATAGGAAAGTCCAGATGGGTGGATCTATGAAGACAGCAACAGGATTAATAATGACCTGCGGGAATGGAAGGAGAGGTGCAGTGAAAATGGGGAGTCAGAAGCAATCAGTCAAACAAGGAAGAACATATTCCAAAATTGATTGTGGTGATGGACATACAGCCCTTCTTAATATGATTCAACTATTATATGATATGGTAATTTTATCTCAATAAAACTTTAAAAATATATTTACCAAGAGTGTTTACATAGGCTGCTTCACAATGAATGCCTTGGCCAATATATTCTTATAGGAGAAAGATAAATACAGACTAATTAAGAGTTGTATTTTAATAACCCCTTGTAACTTCCTATTATGTGACTCCGCATGCCTGCAAGCTTATTCATTATCCTTTGCTTACTCCACTCCATAAGAACGCCGGATTTGGACCACTATAAAGTTGTGCATCACTGAACATCTGTTAGCACCATGTCTGACTGCACATATGACTGCGAGCCTGAGTACCCACATTTCTCAGTGCCAGGGTGCCACAGAATTGCCTTAAGATCAAATTCCCACTTCTGTTCAGCTGATGAACATGTCCTGGGCACACCAGCCCTGTATGCACACTCTTGATCCCTTTGGCTTCACTATTTCTTCCACCAACGTGTTCTGACAGGCAAGTTGTCCTTCCCTGCAGCTGCCTTAGCCAAGGAGATAGTGGCAGTCTGGTGGGATCCAGCCAAGTACTTCCTCATCTGAGATGACACTGGTACCTAGTGACACCCAACCAAGTACTCACTTTGGGTGTCCACAATGGGAAACTCCTGCGCTGTGCCTTCTATCAGCCTCTTAGTGCCCAGGAATCCTCTGCTCTGAGAGCACAAGTGATCCTGCAACTTCAAATAAATTCTGAATGTTAAATGACATGTCTATAGTTCTTGCCTGGATACTCATGTCTCCTGATTCATAAATAGATCTATCTTTAAATAAAACTCTGTTTTTACCTCTAACAGTGTGTGATGGTAAGCACTGGAAGATGAATTTGCCTTTGGAACTCCCAGGATGCCAGAAGTAGGGGCTGATGATGATAACAGACTTGATCATTTTAGGATCCTCAGACTGCAAGCAATTCAGGTATGGTGGCAAGGCAGTAGCTCATGGATCCAAGTCAGTTCCAATTCAGAGTGACCGTGTGTCTAACGGAACAAAGTTCTTTACTTCTTGGCTGCTGCTCTGTTTGCCAAGCACGATTTCTTTTTCCAGGCACTCATCTCTGCAAATGATATGTCCAAAGGACATGAGACCAACTTTTGCCACCCTCGCTTCTAAGAAACATTATGGCTATACTTCCCCCGTGTTTCCAGTGAGCGCAATGAAAGGTTCTTGAATTTCCACTATCCACAATATTATCTATAGTTTGTTATGATCTACGTAGTTGAATGTCTTTGCATGGACAATAAATCATAAATAAACATCTTTCTGGCATTCTCTGCTTTCAGAAGTGATCCATCATACCTCAGCACTCTCGTTTAAAGTCCTCTTCTGAGTCTGCCCTGAATTTCTGGAAACTCTTTCTTGATGTATTCTTGCAAATGGCTTTGAATTATCTCAGGCAATTTTTACTTGCAGGTGATATTAAAGGTATTGTTTGATCATTTTTCATTCTGTTGAGTTATTTTTCTTTGAAATGGACACAAAGATGGATCGCTTCCAATCTGTTGGCCAAGTGGTGTGTTCCAAATGTTATTGGCACAGTGAGTACTTACAGTGCTGTATCAGTTTGTTGAGACAGTTCAATTGGTATTTTGTCAATTCCTGGATCTTTGTTTTTTACGGACACCTTCAGTGAAGCTTGAACTCCTTTCTTCAATACCATTGGTCCTTGATCTCTGGAAATGGCTGAACTCCAATCAATTCATTTTAGTGCAGAGATTTATGTATTCCTGACATCTTTTGAAGGTTTCTGCATAGTTTCGTGGTTTGCCCATGAGTCCATTTGACTCCTAGCAATCCTAGAGGACAGGGTAAAGCTGCCCCTGTGCATTTGCGCAACTGCAAGCCTTGGCGGGAGTAGGACCTTTGGTCTGTCTTATACGGAGTAGCTTAGGGTCCAAACTGCTGGCTTTGAGGTTATCATCTCAGTGTAATCCATTAGGCCACCAGGATTCCTGATTTTGTCCATAGAATCCTTCAATATCCAAGACTTGGATTTTTGTACATTTTTTTCAGCTTGAGATATGCTGAGTGTATTCTCCCCTTTGGATTATTTAATTCCAGGGCTTTCCACATTTCATTAGAATGCTTCACTTTGTCTTCTTATGCTGCCTTGCACTACCTTATTCACTCCTTTCACTTCATTATTTCTCCCGATTTCTTATGCTACTCGATGTTGAAGAGGAAATTTTTGAGTCTTTTGTGACAACAATATTGGTCCTTCTTTGTTCCATATATATATATATATAATCATTTTATTGGGTGCTTGTACAACTCTTATCACAATCAATACATACATACATACATACATTGTGTGTCAAGCACATTTGTACATTTGTTGCTCTCATCATTCTCAAAACATTTGTTTTCTACTTGAGCCTTTGCTATCAGCACCTAAATTTTTCCCCTCCCTCCCCTCCACCCCCTCCCTCATGAACCCTTGATCATTTATAAATTATTATTATTTTGTCATATCTTACACAGTCCACGTCTCCCTTCCCCCATTTTCTGTTGTCCATCCCCTAGGGAGGAGGTTATATGTTGATCCTTGTAATCGGTTCCCCCTTTCTACCCCACTTACCCTCCACCCTCCTGGTATCACCACTCTCACCACTGGTCCTGAAGGGGTGTTTTCAGTTCTTATCTGTACCAGTGTACATCCTCTGGTCTAGCTGGATTTCTAAGGTGGAATTGGGATCACCATAGTGGTGGGGAGGAAGCAATTAAGAACTAGAGGAAAGTTGTATGTTTCATCGTTGCTATTCTGCACCCCGAATGTCTGTCTCCTTCCCACAACCTTTTGTAAGGGGATGTCCTCAATCTACACTCCCCCTCATTTACGGTGATATGATTTTTATTATTTGATTCCTGATACCGGATCCCTTTGATACCTCGTGATCACACAGGCTGGTGTGCTTCTTCCATGTGGGCTTTGTGGCTTCTGAGCTAGATGGCTGCTTGTTTACCTTCAATCCTTTAAAACCCCAGATGCTGTATCTTTTGATAGCTGGGCACCATCAGCTCTCTTCACCACATATTTTAATGATCATTTGCTTTCTCCATATATGATATTCTTGATGTCATCTCACAACTCGTCTTTGATCATTATTATTCAATGAATCAAATCTGGTTTTGACATGGCCTCTAGTTCCAGGTGGGATATACTTAAGGTAGTATTTTTTTCTCTCTCTGGACCCGTCTTAGTTTATTCAGTTTCAATCTGACCTTGAAGAGGAGCATTTTATGGTCTATTTCAGAGTCAGCCCCAGGTTCTGTTTTGGCTGATGATATTGATTTCTCTATGTCTCTTTCCACGGATATAATCAATTTGAGTCCTATGTCTGTGCGGTGAGGTCTGAGAGTTTATATTTTTGATATAAGAATTTTGTGAAGTTATTTGTTGGTCTAGAAAAATTCTACCCTGTAATCTCTATCGTTGTTTTTAGAAACTACCAAGGCCATATTTTCCAACACTAATCCTTCCTCTTGGTTTCCAACTTATGTATTCTAATTATTGGTAATTATAAATATGTTTTAATTGCATGTTTGATTAATTTTGGGCTGTGGAATTTGGTAGAATTCTTTGATTTCTTCATCACTGGCTTTACTGGTTGACTTATAAATTTTAATAATGGTTGCATTAACTGGGCTTCCTTGTTAGGAATATAGATATTATCATATCACAGTATTTCAAGATAGATCTTGAAATGTTCCTTTTGAAGATGAATGTAATGTCATTCATTTTGAATTTATCATCCTGAGTATAATAAACCATATGATTGTCCAATTCAAAATGAGCAATACTAGTCAATTTCAGCTCATTAATACCTAGAATATCAATCTTTATGCATTCAATTTCTTTTTTTATGACTTTCAGCTTCCTCAAATCATAGTTTGTTTATTTTACATTCTGATTATTAATTGATGTTTGCAACTGCCTCTTCTCATTTCAAGTTGTGTGCCATCCACAAATTAAGGTCCCCAAAGGTTTTCTCCATGTCTGTCATAGGCCTACCGTTCTTTGGGAAACTAGCTCTTCCTCAGTTGTATTTTGAATGCCTTCACACCTGAGGGGTCATCTTCTGCCACTACATTAGATGATATCCCAGTGCCCTTCATAAGGTTTCCAGTGACAAATGCTTCCGAAGTGGACTATTTCCCTATTCCTGCCTCCTGGTCTTTTTTTTTTTTGGTCTGGAAGCTCTGCTGAGACCTGTTCACCATAGATGACCCTACTGGTATTAAAATATGGGAATCGCTTCCAGCATTACATTAGCAACAAACCACCACAGAAGGACAAACTTAGACAAGTTGGGGGAGAAATTGATTGCACTGAAATGATTCTTCAAAATAACGCATTGCCCAAGGCAAAGCAACCTTCACTAGTTAATAAAACTTTTCTTTGAATTAAAAATGGCATTTAGAAGATCCATCAGCTCAAGACTTAAAGTTCAAAAGATCATCTTCAGGACAATTTCCAGGGTGGGTTTACCCCAACTCCATGGACTCCATAAAGATGGTTTTCTGGAAAATTAAGTCTGTCTCTCAAGTGTAAGTTCCTTAGAAGTACACAGAAAATGATTTTGCCTTCACTTCCCTCCTTAGCCTCATAACTCAGCACTTCCACACTTCAAATTTAAATACCAATTGCAGTAAAAAAAAAACAAACAACCTATCATTTCCTCAGGATAATATGCTATGTCTCTATTTTGAATTACCTTCACAATGGGTAATCTTTTATTCAAATTATCTGTGGTAAGAAATCACCGAGCACTCTAAAATAATCAGAGTTTTCATTGGAAAATTTGGCTATTTTTGTTTATATGCTTTATTTGTTTATTTTAAAAATAATTACTAACCATTTAAAAATATTGTTTTCTACCCTATGAGCTATGTTTTATATTATCTGTATCAAGTACTTTCATCATGCTTGGATCATACTAAATATATATTAATTTGAAATATTCTAAATCCCACTAAGGATTACATTTATATGCAAATTTATAGTGTATATTTATATTGTAACCTTTCTGATTCAAAAAATAATTTTAGGCAACTAGTAGAAAAATGTACACACATACACAAAAATTGTAGTAGAATAAAAATAATAAACCTTTTAAGACAAGTAAAAGCAGAAGTAAAAACAAGCTAATTACAAATGCTAAACCATTCATGCAGCTACGTATGAAATTTGATTATGTGATTCCTGGAAGCCAGGGCAAAAAAGAACAGATTAGCATATAGATCTAATGAACAGTCGTATTTCTGATATTGAATATGAATGGATACTTTAAAAAACACATTTGATAAATATACTTTTGATTTTGTTATAATAGACATAATCAAAACTTAAAGAAATTGAAACATAAAGTTTACTTTGAGGAATTATTCTATATAGACATATAGGGAAACCATTCTGATTTAAAAGAACAACAGCAACAATTTCCTGGAAATAGGGTGGTTTCAAGGAAGCATAAATAGAGAAGAATAAAAGAATGATCATTGACTTAACTTGATATGATTAATGAAACCCTCTTTCTTGTTTTTCACTGAGATCATCTGATAATCTGATCACTAATGGACTTTGAGTCTCCAACATCCCAACATCATAATATGTCTTGAAATTTAAATAGTCCTCCATTTCAATAAGAGTGAGGAGATTACTATTTTCAAGTGAAAAAAGCTGTTGGTGTGATTTGGTAATGAATCTTCTTTATGGTCAAAATATGTTTTTTTTTTATTGGTTAAGAAAAATTTTAACATCAAAATAAGATGCCAATAGTTCTATAATCTATCATTGACCATTACATGTGTTTGTCTTTTCCCTTTTTTAATTGACAGATGTGATGAAGAAAGCTGATGGTGTCATACTATCAAAAGATATAGTGTCTGGAGACTTAAAAGCTTGAAGATAAACAAGTGTCCATCTAGCTGAGAAGCAGCAAAGCCCGCATGGAAGAAGCACCCCAGCTTGTGTGATCATGAGGTGTCGATAGGACCTAGTATCTGGCATCAAAGATCCAGAACAAAAAATCATATCACTATGAATGAGGGGGAGGGTGGAGTGGAGACCCAAAGCCCATCTGTAGACTATTGGACACCCCCTTACAGATGGATCAGGGTGAAGTATAGCACCAATGAAACACAACTTTCCTCTAGTTCTTTAATGATTACTCCCCAACCCCCCACTATCTTGACCCCAATTCTACTTTACAAATCCGACTACATTAGAGCATGGACACTGGTTCAGATAAGAACTGGAAGCACAGGGAATCCAGGACAAATAAACCCCCCAGGAACAATAATGACAGTAGTGATACCAGGAGGGTGGGGGAAACGGGGAAATTGATCAGAGTGCTAGACATATAACTCCCTCCAAGGGTGACAGACAACAGAAACGTTGGTGAAAGGAGACAGTGGTTAGTGTAAGACATGAAAAAAAATTATAAATAATCAGGGTTCATGAGGGAGGGAGGGGATAAAATAAGAAGCTAATAACAAGGGCTCAAGTAGAAAGAAAATGCTTCAAAAATGATGATGGTAACATATGTATAAATGTGCTTGACATAATATATGTATGTATGGATTGTAATAAGAGCTGTAAGAGCTCCCAATAAAATGATTAAGAAAAGAGAAAAGAATGAATTGTACAATTCAGTACAGTAATTGTACAATTATGCTTGATCTAATGGAACTATAGATTGTAACAATGTCTGCAAGAGCTCCTAATAAAATGTTAAAAAACAACAACAAAGGAAAACTTAAGAAAAAAAACTGATAAGGTAAGCCAAAATTGGAGGGAAAAATGTATTTAACAGAAGGATTAACTATAGAACATATAAAACACTCGTAAATAAACAGCAAAAAACTGATCTTGCAAAAACAAAGTTGGTCAAAGAGTTGAATTGACCTTTAACAAAAAATAAAATAAACTCATGGCATCAAGTCAATTCTGACTCAATGACCCTCTAGGGTGGAGTAGAACTGCTCCTGTAGGTTTCCTAAACCATAAACAAGTGACAATACTAAGTAATTTTTAGTTTATTAGGCAGAGTTGTCTAGAGAAGCAAAAACAAGGAGACCCGTATATGTATAAGAAAGAGCTGTATTTCCGGAAGCAGTCTTATATCAATAAAGCATCCAACATAATTCAAATTAAGTCCATAGGACTGACGCTTGCTGGAGTCCTCTTTAGACTCACATAGTTGCAGGTTGATGATACAAAATGATGAAGAGGGATTGTGGAAGATCACAAGCCAGGGGGTGCAGTGTCTCATGAATACAGCTCAGTGGGAACATGGCAGAGTGCCGACGGTGCTTGGTGTCAGGTGGCCCACACAGAACTGCTCCTGGAAGCAGGCACTGTCTAGGCAAGAAGGAAGGTGAAGCGGCAGAGAGAATTTGACTGCCCAGTCTCTCTTCTATGAAAAGGCTTATGATTCCAAGGAGGTATCATCAAGCTGCAAGTCAATGGATAGTTTGGGCTCTGCCCCCACCCTTACCCAGGAGTGTCTAGTTGACATCATTCCTACGCATTATAGTGACGACACAGAACAACTGTTCTCCTCATTACAATGCTGGTGGGGCTTCAATATGCTACTTTTTGCAAATCAGTTTGGCACAGTCTTAAGGAAAAAAATCTTAATACATAAGACAATCATTTGAAGAGTAGGTATCTACTAAGAAGAAATAAAAACATATCCACAAAATACCTAGTGTGATGGATCAAGTTCTATGTCACATTGCCTGGGACATGAATCTCAGTAATCCTGCAGAGTCATGATGTCATTATGCACTGTGATGAGATGTAATTTATAACGCGATGACTCATGATGAGATTGGTTGTATGTAACGAATCAACTGAAAGGGCATTTCCTTGAAGTCATAGCCAGTTTCTAACATATAAGGAAGTTCTGGAAAAGCTTTCTTGCTTTCTGCTGGATCTGGATCCTGCATCTGGCTCAACATCTTCTGACCTCCCATTCTTTAAACCAGTGCCCAAATGCATTACCTGCCACATAGCCTGTTAATGCGGGCAAGTTGTTAGCCCCTATAGCTTGTGAGTCAGCAGCTTGTCTCCTGGCCTGTCAATCTTGGGTCCATCTGCCTCCAGAGCTACATGGGTCAGAAGAAGTCTCCAGTGTGACATCTGGCCCACAGACCTGGAACTTGCCAGTTCCTGCAAGTACATGAGGAATTTCCTTGACAGAAGTAAATATCTTAGATTGTTCCTAAACAAGTTGTTAAAATTTCTTGTGATAAGTATGGAGAGAGGATACAACCTTGACACATATTTTTCTTGATTTCAAATCATGCAACATTCCCTTGTTCTGTTCATACAACTGCCTCTTGATCCCTGTAAAAATTCTGAAATTCTGTATGAGAACAAAGAAGTGTTCTGGAATTCCCATTCTTATCAAGGCTAACTGTATCATATATATGAAACTTATTCAATCTCTATGTTGAGTAAATAATCAGAAACTGGATATTGAAGAATGCAACATCAGGATTGGAGGAAGGTTTCTTAGCAACCTGTGCTATCCAGATGACACAACTTTGCTTGCTGAAAGTGGGGAAGACTTGAAGCACTTTATGATGAAGATAAAGAATTTTAGATTAAAATGCAATGTAAAGAAGACCAACATCCTCATAACTGGACCAATAGACATCAACATGACAAATGGGGAAAAAAGATAGAAGTCAAGGATTTTGTCCTGTTGGATCCACAATTAATGCTCATTGACAAAGCTGTCAAGAGGCTAAAAGATGTGCTGCATTGGGTAAGTCTAATACAGCAGACCTCTTAGAAGTGTTGAAAAGCAAGGATGTTGTTTTTGGGACTAATGTGTGCCTAACTAAAACCATGCTATTTTCTATTGCCTCATAGGCATGTTAAGTTTGGACATTGAATAAGGAAAATTGAATAAGAACTGATATATTTGAACAAAGTACTGGAAAATACTATTGCCAAATATTCTCTGCCAAAATCTCAAACAAATCTGCCTGAAAAGATGTACACTCACCATGCTGCCTAGAGGCAAGGCTGGGGAACCCTTGTCTCAAGTACTTTGGACATGTTATCAGAAGAGGCCACATACCGGAGAAGGATCTCATGCTGGCTAAAGTAGAGGGGCAGAGAAGAAAAGGAAGGCCCTCTGCAAGATTGAGGTAGTTAGTTTATTGTGCTAACCTGGCCGATAAACACGTGTGTGGTTAATTGAAGGACTGAGGGATAAATGGCTCAATGAGTCTCACCTTTCTAGTTCTTGGGTCTCTTGCTCTCTGGTGGTCGGACCAGGGTGCAGCTGCCTTAGCCAATTCCCTGTTCAGCTGGCAAGGCTCACTTCCTGCAAGACATCCCTAAGGAGAAGCCACATGGACCTATCCCGATGCCGCCCTGGGTGCTGGAGCAGCCGTGTGGAGACCCCTGCCAGTGCTGAGATGCTTACACATTCACTGACTTGGCTTTCCTCCTGCAATCAGCATCATTGTGTCTGTTTTGTGAGATGGAGGAGGGCTTTGTGGATTGGTGCTGGACATGTGGGCTAATGTTGGACTTGTGGACTTGGGCAACACTGGGTTGGGACGTTTTCTTGATGCACACTTAACCTTTATATAAAAACTCTCTCTTATACATGAGTTTCTGTGGATTTGTTTCTCTAAA
Organism: Echinops telfairi; assembly: GCF_000313985.2. Taxonomy (NCBI): domain Eukaryota; kingdom Metazoa; phylum Chordata; class Mammalia; order Afrosoricida; family Tenrecidae; genus Echinops; species Echinops telfairi. The sequence continues at coordinate 23,772,019 of NW_022106189.1, read as the reverse complement.
GTACCCAGATTAACATAAAGATGAACTGGCATAGGGGCTGCCATATATGGACTGAAAGGTGAGACCAGTTGTGAGGATGGTGCAGGATTGGGTAGTGTTTTGCTCTGTTATACACTGGAACTCTACAATTGGAATTGACTCAATGGCACCTCACCATACAGGCAACAACAATATTTATGTGAACATGGATAAGCTTCACTGATTTTTCTTCTCTAGAAAAATCAGCCTAAGACAGTTATAAATATACAGACTTAGATATCAATGCTTATTTATATCTACTAAAAAAATTAAAGCATCTAAATGCTCATCAAAATAAAAGAATGGATATATACCCAAGTAATAGAATGTGACATTAACAAAAATGTACACACTCCTGTGTGTATAATGATGCATATAAATCATAAAACTACCATGCTAAGTAAATGAAGCCAGGCATAAATAAGTGTAGATTATGATTCTAATTATATTAAGTTTTACTAAGGCAAAACTAAAGCATAGAAGGAAATATATAATTATTTTCAATATGAGATCAACTGAAAAATAATATGAAGGTATTTAGGGAGCAGTGAACGTATCCTAAATCTTGATATTGTGTGTGTATTCACTGACCAGAATATATCAAACTATACACTTAGCATAGGTGAATTTTAAAGTATGTAAAGTATACCATAATGAAGCTCTAAGAAATTATAGGTTCATTTTTTCTGAATTGCCTGTAAAATATTTAGCACCAAAGTTCTATTCATGACCTGAATCCTGAAATCTTAAATCCTAATATTTTTCTAGCACATTTTCTCTTGTCACTTCCAGGGATTCATGCAAACAATAAATGATCCAGCAAACAGCAAGAACACACACCCATTCTATGAGCTCCTGTCCAGTCCTCACGCCTCAAAGAGAAGATTGCCCTTATGCCTCCTGGTAGTGTTATGTCTGACATGCTATCTCACTCGGGACAAGTCATCTCATCTGTTTGCTTTTCCCCATATACGAAACGCTGGACCATTTATATTACAACAAATTTTCAAGTTTTTTTAAATGTCTAACAAAGACCAACCTAGTAAATGAAGCAGTTATACAAAATATTTTTTCAAAAAAATTTTTTCTCAATAACTGTACATTTCAACATTAAAACAGCATCATTTGAAGAAAAGTTTGTTTTTTCTTTGATGACAACATTGTATTCCCTTTAAAAACATATGACTAATGCATATAAATCGGGATATCAGTGCCATAGTTGAAAACTGCAGATATAAAAAGGGTTGCATTTGAGTCTGTTTGATCAGCACATTCTCTGAATGTAGGTGAAGCGAAAAACAAAACAAAACAAAGCAATTTCATATAGAAGCAGAACTGAGAATGTGCAATGTAATTATTGCCAGGAACAGAGAAGTTGAATACACACCTTTGCAATGAGCAAAATTAGCTCTGCTCACTCAGAGAACTGCATCTTGAAATGTTTCAGTCACAAAGGCAATCCCACCGGTGAGCTTCCCATGACTTGGCAAATATTTATTTTCTGAAATCAAAACTACTTGAATCACATGATTAATCAACCAAACTCACTGTCATCGAGTCAATGTTCCTAGAGACCCTATAAGACCGAGTCGAACTGCCTTGGTGGGTTTCCAAGACTGGAATTCTTTGCAGGAATGGCAAGCCTCAGCTTTCCCCCACAGAGCAGCTGGTGGCTTCCAACTGCTGACTTTGCGGTTAGCAGCCCAATATGATATCTACAATGCCACCAGGGTTCCTGCATGATCAATATTCACTTCAAAAATTACTAACATATTGTATATAATATTTCTTCCACAAAAGAAGACATTCAAAAAGGCATCTCACAATATAATGAACAAATGTCCTGAAACACACCAATCAAGATAATTCTTATTAATATCAGGCAACACTGCTTTTTGGCCATATGCAAGAGGTCATGCTGAGACCCAAACGTTACAAAAAGCACATTTGGGCCAGTATATAACAGTCCCTGCTATTCACTAGCATGTTTTCTATTCTTAACTATTAACTCATCTTCTTCGTACCCTGCGCCTTCAAAACACAAATCAAATGCTATCTTCTCCACCAAGGCTCCGTATTATTCCAGCAAATGGAAATTCTTCTCTCTTCTGAACAGAAAGCAATTTATATGTGCCACTCTTAAGGCACCTTTCGTTTCCTGACTCAATGAGTTATTAGTATACATCTTTTATTTCAACCAAACATCAATAAACAATAGATGGTAAGCATTTTATAATATACTTCCTGACTATCATGGTATTAATCGTCAATCAACTCAAGAGCAAGCAGTCAATTTCATCATTTTTATCCTTCATAACATCAAGAAATATTACTTTATATTCATTAAATTGACATTTAAAAAATAAATGAATCGTCCCTATACAAAGTGATTCTGAATCTGATATCAATGGAAAGTTTTGACTATTTCATATGATGCCTTCCTTAAAAGATTTTTCTCTCCCGAGGAGCAGCTGGTGGTTTCAAACCACTGACTTTGCAGTTAGCAGCCCAATGCATAACCACTATGCCACCAGGGCTTGAATGTATATACATCTGCTTGATCCAATTGATGTATGGAATGTTACAAGAGCTGTAAGAGCCCCCAATAAAATGAGTTTTAAAAAAGGTTTTTCTCATCTCTTGTGTGGATCCACAATCAATGCTCATCGAAGTGACAGTCAAGAAATCAAAAGATGTATTGAATTAGATAAATCTGCCGCAAAGATCTCTTTAGACCATCAAAAAGCAAGGATGTTACTTTGAGGACTAAGGGACACCTGACCCAAACTATGGCATATTCAATTGCTCATGTGCACGTGAAAGTTGGACAGTGAATAAGGAAGCCTGAAGAAGAATCGATTCATTTAAACTGTGGTGATATAAAAAATATATTGAAAATACAGTGGGCTGCTCAAAGGACAAACTGACTGGTCTTGGGAAAAGTACGACCAGAGCACTTTTTAGTTAAGAATGGCAAGACTTCATCTTATAAACTTTGGACTAACTATCAAGAGAGACCAGTCTCTGGAGGACATCATGGTAAGGTGTCCTGGGTAAGGTGGAGGGGCAGCAAAAAAGGGAAGACCCTCAAGGAGACAGAATGATTCCTTGGCTGTAACAATGGGCTCAGGCCTAGACAAATCGCAAAGATAATGCAGGGCCGTGTGGAGTTTTGTCCTGTTGTACACTGGGTTGCTATGGATCAGATCCGACTCAATCGCACTCAACAACAACAACAAAAAGATGTGGTCATTGATTGAAAACAAATATTGAGTGCCTACTTGATGCTGGATAACGTATGAAATAAATTTTTGAAATAAATACACTTGAATATAAGAGCTTTCCTTGTGGGATTTCTGAGGCTGGACATACATTGAAAGTACATTAAATAATACATAGTATATTAGAAGATTATATGTGCAATGAGAAGTGCTTTAAGTTTGCGAACTTAAGCAGTGAGGCCATTGCACAAATGATATAAGATTGATATGGGAGCCATGACTTCAAAGTGGTAAGGAACTAGCAATGCACAGTTTCGGGAGAAGAATTGGATACAGAATAGGCACATCACCATATACAACCTACTTTTCATATGGCTAAAATACCCCTGGAAATATACGTTAGACTAGGACACAGGTTTCCCCAGATATCCCAAAACAGTGTGCCTAGAAAATCTTCCATAACACAAAGTCCACAAATGAAGATGTAATTACCATTACTTAATTAAGCAATTGCCATGTATAGGGGAAAATGTTCAGTGTTGCCAGGCTCTCCAGAAAGAACCTGCCAGGCCATACCAAATAACACATAAAACTAAAACGACACTCGTCTGAAGGTCTGCAACGTGAGGCTGAGAGACCGAGTGTGGCTCCCGGGAAGGATCTTGTGCCCTCACACTCCCTGCCCGGAGTTCCCCGTGCCTAGAATGGTCTGCTGCGAAGGAGCTTCATGTTTTGCCTTTATACAAAAACAAATGGAAAAATCCTCTTTCAATTTCTTTCTTTGAGTGGAAACAGAATACGGATAGACACAACGATTTTGTTCTCCCATGTTTTAGCTGTTCAGTTGTGAACCCTGTGAATGTGTTATCCCCTCAAAATTAAACAAATTAAAATTCCCTAATGAAAGTTGTGAAGAGATACTTAAATGTCTCCAAATATTAAAAAGCTATTAAATGTACAAATGTGTTTCATTACCTTCGAGATCTGAACATCTAGACTACGCTCTCTCAGGTGACATTTGTTGCATGATGAATGACCCATCAACTCCAAGAATTGAAGACAACAACCGTTTACAAGGGGCTTGAAACATGTAGTAGAAAAATGGAATTAAAGAATAATGGAAATGTTCCTCTAATTCATCTTTCAATTCTGTGAGGTCGCAATATGGGATGAGATCAAGCTTCAGCCAGGCTCTTGAGCCTGTGGTGGGTTCCCTGGTACTGGATGGTGGGAGCTAACCTGGAATGGGATATTGGGAGCACTGTGACTTCTCTTATCCTGTTGCCTTAGCTTGCATTAGCTTGCTCACATGGTGGTTCAAGGAGTTGAAGAGTAGCGCTAGTAGAAACTCCAAGTTTTCTTGAGAGCTGCGCTTAACATTTGCACATGTCACTACTACAGAAGGCCAGCCCATATTTTAAGTCAGGAGAGACTAAATTCTACCCTGACTGAGATGAGGTAAAAGATAATGGCCATTTTGCAATCATATATAACTATAGTATTATGACTGGCAATATTAATATCACATAACTCCCAGAATGGAGTTAAAGACATCTTCAAGTTGCTTACCCAGTTCTCAATATATTCAACAAAAGAACATTCACTTTTACAATAACAATCACCTTGACTATGAATGTGGTTTGAAAATGTGTGCAAGTGCTTGCGAATACAGAGCAGTGGGGGTGGATCTGTGTGCATCTAGGAGAACATCCCTCATCAAAAAATACAATCTCTCTTCTAAGTTGTTATTTTGTTTGTTGCTCATGAAAACTTTTACTATTATATGGCCCCTATTATGTCTTTGTATTCCATATCTTAAAATATTTGTGTTTTATTTTCCACATCATGAACATGAGGAGAGTGAGAACATGGTTTTATATGAAGTAGAGGCAATAGTTAATTCCCCACCTTATGTGCCAATTGCATATTTCTATCATTTAAGTATATAGAAAGAAAGATCCTGATTTCTGATCCTTTTCCACATGTAACAACTTTATGTTGCACATGTCCCTGTTGCTTCCCTCTATGCATTCTTTGGATTTTTCCCTAAATATCTGCCTTCAACAGATTTGGTTTTATGAATCTGCCCACAGGTCACACTGCTGATGCATTTTTAGAGCAAGTTTGGACTGAGCCACTCCATTCATACCTTTTATTAGATGTTAGCAATTACAATTACTTAACTTCTATAAGGCTTTGTTTTGAAATAGAGATATTGATACCACCTTCCTGTGGTTTGTGTGAAGATACAGTAAAATAAGGTATTTCACTTATATACCTTGAATGCATATATTTTGCATCCTCACTCCTTTTATTCCTGTTTCAACCACTTTTGAGCCCTTCAATCTCAGGCCAGGTATGTCTAGTATAACCTTTTAGATTCAGTTAGTATCCATGCAGAGAGGCACATGGCAAAGACCCAAACAATCTACTCCACCCTAAATTATTGGTGCCACACCAAAAAGGACCAATTATGTATTTGTATGGAAAACTATGTAGGACACGTTATTCTCTTTCACAGAGAAAAGCATGTGCAATGGGAATAATAATGTTAATAATAATGATAATAATATAATACTAATGTACCATTTTTAAGTTCAATCCTAACCCACCAACATAGGAATTAAGCATCAGTCTGCTTTCCAAGCTAGTGAGGAAATGCTGAGTCTCAGATGGGTTGGCTTGCTTAGGGGTATGATAGCTTTTTAAAGATGAAACAGAGTTCAAATCCAAATCCATTGCTGTCTAGATGCCCTTTGCTTAACCATTATTTCACACTGTAAAATCAAATGCAGTTATGAAATTTTAGCTGGTTTCTTTACTTTTTCAATAAAAACTTTTATTAAAAATGGTTTTGAGTTGAGTGATGTGCAGATAAAACAGAAAGCATAGATTTGAGAAAAAAAGATTGCAGCAGATTGGATCAGATCTAAATTAGGTGTAATTACTGCAGCCTAGTAATATTGGGATGCAGACCTGCAGTGATGATAATGGGATTCAGTGGACATACATTCTGGATTCTGAAGAATTAGGTGATAGGTGACAATTATCATTAGTGACTTTTGAATAAAGACATGGGGTCCTCTCACTCATTAGACATCATTAGACAAAACAGTCCAATGGTCATCAGAAGTAGCTCTAAAAAGCACCAAAATGCTATCAGAAAGAGGGTAATTATTATTACTGCCAAGCCCACACCCCATTATTACTGTAGCAACCTATTATTTCTCTAATGATGGTGTGATTAAGAAATCAACATAAGACATTATTCTCCATCAACAGTGACTTTTAGAAGCTGGTGGCCCTGGCCACAAATCAAACTTGGAACAGTTGCCATACTTTTAGAGAACCTCACAGGAACATACAATTTTCTTTTCTCACTGTGACACTCATTTGAATATGTTATCAGGGAGGGGTCAGCACTAATCTGCTATAAAATGCTTCAAATGTTTGGAAAGAGTTGGAAGCATATGAACAATACTTACTATCAGAAGGAGACTGCAGATTTCTAGCAATGGTTTAGTGCAAATCTCTCAATAATGCAGCTATCACTTCCTGGCCCCCCACACCCTCCCCAACCCTGCTCACCCCCCACGCCTGCCCTCGGATCCACTGATTGTAAACACAAGATGTAAGGCTTTGTTGCAAAGGAGTGTGTCACTGCATGAGAAAAACACCACCCACCTCTTATGCACCGTGTAGACCACATTGTAAATGAAAAGATGTAAAAACTCTCCTTGAGGACATTATGCTTAAGGAAACAAATTCTCATTATTTTGAATAAGATTTTGAATTCTTAAAGTCTGACCTAAATGACAATTATAATTGGATATTTACAATGAAAAATATGTAGAAAACCTACAAGCAATAAGACAGTGATTATGCGCTTGCTAAAAACATGTGCTCGGCATTTTTTTAAATTCCCTAATTAAATCCTAATTAGGATGTGCAGTGGAGTGTTAATTTTTGCGAGTTATACCTCCAGGGCATTCCCCTCCCCCCCCACCTTCAGGAGACTAAGTTTACTTAGATTTGTAAGAGATGATCATCAGTAAAAGGGACCACCACGTTGTGGGTGTGGAGTGTTGGTTATGTGGTTGGTTATATGTGTGGAGAGTTGGTTATGTGTGGCTGGTTATATGTGTGGAGAGTTGGTTATATGGTTTGGTCTGTGACCAACAGCCCCGGGAAGGGCTGTGTTGGTGGGGACGGTAACATCGGCCTTTGTGTCAGCAGTGGCTGCCATTGCTCCCTTATCCATAAAAGATGGCTTTGATTGTGTTGGGTTTCGGGATCTGGTTACCTCGGTTCTTTGCTTCACAGTGCTGAAAGAATTCACGCCATGGAAGCACTTTTGTAATCCAAGCGAGTTTTTATGAAGGAAAGCGAAAGTTTCAGGTATTACAGTCTCAAAAAGGAACACGCTACTTCTGGATTCCACGCGATGACTTTGCTAGCATTAAGCCATTTGCTACAGTCTGTAATCCATGAAGTCTATTTCACGTCACGCTAGGTGCATGAAAATGAAAGGATGGTTTTGAGGCTTAGAAGTGGATTCCATCCTTCTTAATGATCTACCACAACTCAACATGATAAGAAACAACTACAAGTATCTATTAAATCAGAACATGGAATATACAGAGTATGAACGTAGGTAAATTTGAAGTCATCAAAAATAAAATGGAGCCTGAAAGGCTTGAAAGTAAACAAGCGGCCATCTAGCCCAGAAGCAACAAAGCCCACATGGAAGCAGCACACCAACATGTGTGATC
>NW_022106189.1:23761815-23763407 GCF_000313985.2 Echinops telfairi | reverse complement strand
AAGAGGAAAGCAAATTTTGGGAATAATGAGGGCAACAAATGTATAGATGTGCTTTACACAATTGATCTATGTATTGTGATGAATTGTATGAACCCCAATAAATTGATTTAAAAAATAAAATAAAATAAAATAAAATGGAGCATATGAACAATGATACCTTAGGCATTAGTGAGCTACAAAGGCCTGGCATTGACAGACAATCATACACTTTTCTATGCTGGAAATGGAAAACTTAAGAGGAATGACATCACATTAATTGTCAAAAAATAACATTTCAAGATCTACTTTGAAGTACAGTGTGGTCTGTGATAGGATTATAATTATATTTATATTCATACAAGTAAATCCAGTTAACACAACTATTATTCAGATTTGTACACCAACCACCAGTAATGAAGCTAGTAATGAAGAAATCCAATAATTCTACCAACTCTTCCCATCTGAAATTAATAAAACATGTTTTCAAGATGCATTGATAATTTTGGGGGATTAGAATGCAAAAGTTAGAAATAGAAGAAGAGACGATAGTTGGAAAATATGGCCTTGATGATATAAATAAAGCTGGAGATGGCACGATAGATATTTATAAAACCATTAATTTCTTTATTGTAAATACCTTTTCAACAACATAAATGGTGACTATGCATGAAAACTCAAAACAGAATACATAGGAATCAAATTGACAACATCTATGGGAAGAGCCAATAGAGAAGCTCAATGTCAGCAGCCAAAACTAAGCTAAAAGATGACTGTTGAACATATCATCAATTGCTCATATGTAATTTCATGTTGAAGTTGACAAAAATTAAAATCTACAAGAACCAAAATACAACCTTGAGTATACCCCTGCTGAATTCTGAGAACATCTCAAGAATAGATCTTACTCATTGAACACTAATGGCAGAAGATTTGACGAATTTGGGATAACATCAAGAACATCATACTTGAAGAAAGCTAAAGGGTATTTAAGGAACAGGAGAGAAGAAAAGATCAAAGCGGATGTCAGAAGAGACGTTAAAACTTATTCTTGTGCATTGAGTAGCTAAAACAAATGGGAGATGTGATGAAGTAAAAGAGCTGAACAGAAAAGTTCAAAAGTTGCATGAGAAGATAAAGTGAAACATTATAAATAAATGTGCAAAGATTTGGAGTTAATAAAATGAGAAGGAAAACAATTCATCATATTTAAAGCTAAAGAACTAAAGAAAATTCAGGCTTTAAATTGCAATATTAAAAGAGTATAAGGACAAAATATTGACCAATGCTAGCAGCCTGAAAAGAGATGAAGCAAATAGAGAGCCACTGTACTGAAAACACCCGGTCAAGATTTAACCACTGCAAGAGGTAGCATAAGGTCAAGAACCAATGGTTCTGCTTAATGCCTTCAGTGTGGCCCAAGTCATGCAGAAGACATTAACTGAAAACAAGCTTCCAGGAATTGATGAAAAACCAACTGAAATGTTTCTACAAGCTGATGAAGCACTGGAAGCACTATGCCAAAGAATTTGTAAGACGGACCCCTACCTGGCGTCCAGACTGGCAGAGATCCATATTTGTATCCATTGCAAAGAAAATCAGTGACAGAACACCAG
>NW_022106189.1:23759364-23760934 GCF_000313985.2 Echinops telfairi | reverse complement strand
GGACCCGATTGACAAGCTGAGTCTCATATTGACAATAGATTGTGTATCTACCACATATGATGAGAAAATATTCTGAGAAACTGGACTAGATGAAGAAAAACGTGGTAACAGTTTTGGGGCAAGGATTATGATGATGAGCTTGAGATATGCACAGGACACAAAATCACTTACTGAACATGACAAGGCTTTGAAGCCCTTATTGATGACAAACAAGGACTGCAGCGTTTAGTACAGATTAAAACCTGAACAAATTTGGAGATGGAGGCCAACGTGAGATCAATAACACCAGAGCTTCTCTTTCCACCTCGGTCTTATCCTCTTACCTGCTTGACTATATGGCTTTTATGAAGCAGGGAACAAACAAACAAAGCCCAAACCACATGCATCTGAGTCACTTATAGACATAATGCCAAATGAATGCTCAGCATAATTCCTAAAAGAGCACATGTTGCGAGAGATGCTGCTGGAAGAAGCTACAATGAGTGGCATGGGTATATAGACTGATAGGTGGCCATTGAATGCCATAGCTTAAGAGACAGCAGGAGGGATGCCATTTGTCCCCCCACATCATATCAACAAGGGAATAAATGTTATAAGATCATCATAATTATCCAAGTAAAGAATTGAAATTAAAATTCAGATTATTTTCAACCCCATTTACGTTCTCTTTGCCCTACAATGATCACTGTTGGCTCATATGCTACAAACCATTCAAAGAAGTATATAAAGCATGAAGTACCACTCTGGGCTGTAAATACAACTTCAGAATACCCCTCCTCCCTCTTCCTTTTGGCTGGGGCACTTCATTACAGAAATGTATTAGCACTCTGATAATGAAAGTCTCATAACTCAAACCATGCCAGTATGCGCCAGGTATTTGAGAAGCCCCTGCTATTTAACTTCTAAGCAATGTCTTACCTCCCACCAGCAATTAGGATCTGGAAAGCTAAGCCATTGTTTTTATAATGATCTTCTTTCAGTGCAAATAGTTAACAAAGCAATAGCAAGCCCAGATTCAAATCAACATCTGAGTTTTAATTTTCTCCAGGATTATTGATACTACTTGAAACTATTGTGTCTTCATACCTTTCCTGCTAAAATAAACATAGCCAGAGTGTGGGTACAGATCAGAACAAAGGATGCCCTTATGCAGATTAAATGCTTCTGATTTCCCAAGCCTAGGTTACTGCAATTCTTATTTTCTGGAGCTTTTGTTCATGATTTCTCCTTATGGCGCTCAGAGAATGCAGCAGTTAAATCTTCATAAGAATGCAAATGCCTTAGTAAATTACTCCCATTTTGTAATCCATGTCCAAGAGCCTATCTACTCACCAATTATAGGATTTATATTTAAGGGCTGATAGGGTGGCAGATTCTTGCTTTAACTAACACAGGTATCACCATTTTTTTTGTAGCCTGAATCATCACATCATCTAGCTGCAAGCCTGAGATTTTATTTGTACTTCTACAACTCTAAAAGTCAAGATTACCACTGAAGGAATTCACTTGGCATCCACATTGGGGATTACTACAAAGAAGGTCACTAATCAATGACTTCCAAAAAATAGTT
>NW_022106189.1:23701135-23755528 GCF_000313985.2 Echinops telfairi | reverse complement strand
TTAAGGTGTAAAAAAGCAAAAATATCATTTTGACAATTAAGGGTGTACCTGATCCCAGTCATGGCATTTTCAATTGTCTTACATGCATACTAATCCTGGACCATGTGCCAGGGCAGTGAATTATTAATGTGATTCTTCTACCTAAAATCTCTAATTCTCAATAAACGATTTTTTTTTTCCTGCAGGGGTCTGATAAGAATATGAGGGAAGATCCTTAGAGTAATCTTGAATAGGATTCTCTGGAACGCTGTCCTACTGTATAAAATGAGCCTGCTGAGAAACATAAGGAGGGGTTTCATTTCCCAAGGTCCTTGGACAGTGAAGCACTTGGATTCAGAAGATAGCTCTGAGATCAGAGGAGCAACAGCAGAACCAGGAGCCAGAACACAGAACAGAGAGATGGACTTCCCAACCTAGGCAGCAAGCAAAGTTGAGCTCTTGCGCAGGAAACTGGCAGACACAAGAGGGTGCCTCTGGGTGCTTACTCGGAGCAGTGGCTAACTGACCCACAGGAGAGTATTTGAATGCCTTTGCACTCAGGCTTACTGAAGTGGGGTGCCTCTGGGCACTTAATTTAGGGAGCTGGGTTTGCTGATTCATGGAACTTGAGGTGAATGCCTTTGAGCTGAGGTTCAAAGCAGAGGAGTATGCCTCTTTAGCCATTTTTTAACTGACCTGAAAAAAAAAAAAAACGTTGTAATATGTCCTGATAAACAACTCCACCCTCAGCATTTCTCATTGGCATTATGCGCTAACTTCATTAATTAACTCTTTAGTCCTGAATTTTGTCTCTGAGTTCTGTGTAGCCATTGCAATGGATATGAGAAGAAAGCTGGGGAACACTAGTGAAAGCTACACACAATGTATAAGAAAGAATGAGGAAGAAGGTATGCCTTTGAGTCATATTGGTGAAACATCTTGAATATAGTATACCAGAGGAATACATGAATCTTCCTTGAAAGAGATATAAACTTTGCTTCTTAGAGAACAGCAGAGTAAGATTTCAACTCACATACTTTGAACGTGTTATCAGAGAGGAACATGCCCTAGAGATGGATATTATGCTTAGTGAATTAGAGATTCCATGAAAAAGAGGAAGCCTCTTCATGAGATAGATTGACACATGGTCTTCAACCCTGGGCTCAAGCAAAGCAATGATGGGGAGGCTGGAACAGGCGGGGCAGGGTTTTGTTTTGTTGCACATTGGATCACTATGACTTGAACTGACTTAATCTCAACTAACAAGGAGTACTATCTTTTTTTCCCCCCTTTGGCATCAGCTCTTTTACAGTTTACAAAATGAGCGACACTCACTAGTGAGTTCGTGGAAGTGCAGTGGCTTCAGTGTTGCTGTTATGCATACAAGGACTCCATTGGTTATTGCAAATACGAATTGAGTCAATCCAGATGGATTAAGATAGACTAGAGAGAAAGAAGAATCTGATTTTGAAATTTTAGCCCCTGAAAACATTATGAATAGCAGCATAACACCATCTGAAATAGTATTTGAAGATGAGCCCCCCAGGGTAGAAATCATTCCAAATATGACCAGGGAAGAGCTGCCCCTCAAAGCAGAGTTGGCCTTACTGAGAATGGAGCAAAGGGCTCATGAATTTGCTGATGACACACAAAATACAAGAAACACACAGGCTGAAAACACTCATTAATAATTGGAAAGTTCAATGTATGAATGTAAGAAAATGTGAAGTCATCAAAAATGTTAAGGAACGCATAAAGTATAACAATATCCTTGGCAGAAATGACATGAAATTAAGCACTTTGGCCATTATGTATCAGATAATACATGGGATACTGTACCAGGAATAACAAACTTGAAGAGGAATTGTATTATATTATTCATTAAAATTTTATCCAATAAAATAAATTTAAAAGATCATGTGAAGTTCTACCATGAAGTACAATGGCGTCAGGGACAGGAAAATACTCATATGTCAACGAAGAAGACAAGTTATCAGAATTCTTGTTTAAATTTATGTTCCAACCACTAATAACAAAGATAAATAAATTGAAGAATCTTGATATGATTGAACTATTGAATTGTATGATGTGTGGATTATGTGCCAATAAAACTATAAAAATAATCATCATAAAATAAATATAACTGTTCGAAATTAAAAAAAGATATTGAAGATTTTTACCAACTTCAGCAGTCTGAAATTGATCAGTCATGCGATCAAGATGCATTAGTAGTTACTGATGACTAGAATTCAAAAGTTAGGAACAAAGAGGTAGGACTACTTGTTGGAAAATATGACTTTGATAATAGAAATCAAACTGGAGACCACATGACTTTTGAAAGACTGGAGACCACAAGAATTTTGAAAGACCAGCAATTTCTTCATTGCAAATACCCTTTTTCAGCAACCTAATGACCACCACAAACACAGAACTCAACAGGTCAAAGACACAGAAATCAGATCAACGCCATCTTTCTGAAGAGAACCTGGAGCAACTCAGTATCATCAGACAGGATGGGACCAGAGGCCATCTGTAGACTAGATTGTCAATTTCTCATCCTGAAGTTGAAGTTGAAGTAAATTGAAAGAAAGTCCCAAAGAGCCCAAGTAAAGCCTTGAATATGTCTCGCCATAACCTATAGGCAATCTCCAGAACTGAATTCATGTATTAAGCATTAATGACTGGAAACCGGATGAGATGTTGGAAGACAGAATACATGAAAAATGCAAAAAAGTCATTTAAAGGACAGGAAAGAAAGAAAAGCCTAAAAAAGGTTGTCAGAAGAAACTCTGACACTTGCTTTTGAACGCAGATTAGCTAAAGTGAATAGAACTGCTGAGAGATTGCATAAAACTGTCTTGGAAAAGTTAGAGACAAAATGCTTCTTAGAACCCTTGTGAAGCTTTGCTTCAAGTATTTTGTACAGGCTCTCACGGGGGACCAGTTTCTAGAGGGCCACTGAAAATGAGAATGGCCTTCAACAAGATAGTTCAAACAGTAAAGCGTGTGAAGATGGCGTTGAATCGTACAGTTGCTTCAGTTTTATAATGGATTGCTATATGTTGGTACTGACTCAAGGACGATTAGCAAAAACTAAAATACATAAAATGAAAATTTGCCCAAAGCAAAATGGATAAACCCAACCAATTTCTATGTTTTGCATCACATGAACGTGATAATAACTCTGTAAATGGTAATAATAAGCCTTTCAAATAGCATTCATTGTTTTCTGTTTTGACATTTTTAATTGGCTTCTAACACCAGGTATGATGTGTTCTCTCAAGTGGCTATAATGTCCCAGACACAATGCACAAAATTAGGTATCATTCAAATAATTTCACGTGTAACTTTTTATTCTATGATTATAGCAAATCCCTATGAGGGACAATAATTATTATACTATTTCCCACATGGGAAGCAAGAATTCTACCACAGAACCGCCAACCTAACCACGCCTATTACTCTGGAGTGGAAGCTGACTTACAGGACCTTGTAGGCAGAGGGGAACTGTCCCAAAGGGCTTACCAGGAGGATGCTGCCACATCGTTCTCCCCTAACTGGTTTCTATCTGATAATCCTGCAGTTGTTTGCTGGCTACTTAACCACCACACCTGGAGGGCCCCAAGGAACCATCAGTGCCTCATAAATTATAAAAGTAGGTTTGCATAAGGCAGGAAGTGAGATGGGAAGAGAATGGAGAAGAACTAGGTCATCAAGTGATCAACACAAACTACCTGTTGCCATAAAACCAATTCTAGCTGATGGTGCCTTCATAGCTTATACAGAGATTTGAGACCCAGTATCATTTTTTGGCTGCAATCCTTACTAAAATAGACGCCCCCACACACACTTTTTCACTTCTCTTTCTTCTTTCTTTTTTTCAATATCCCCCTTCAATCTTTAGTTTTCTTTCTGTTTTGTCTTCATTTGTACTTTTTGTCTGCTAATATGAGATAGGCATGAGAAGCAAATCCAAGGAGAGAAAGCAGTGGGAACAAAGGAGGAGCCGGGGGGAAGGGAGTGGTGAGCAAACAGTGCCATAGACAGGGGAACAACTAGGGAATTGAAGTCAATGACAAGGGGGGAGCAGAGACCCTGCTGGTGTTAAAGCAGCAGTAATCTAGCTGAGAGGAATTACTGAGAGGGAAAGGAAGGATACACATGATAGTGGGGCAGGAGGAAGGTAAAAGGAAACCAAAGAAAGGTCTAGGAAGCAAAATCATTGACAGAGGTAGAGACATAGTTGTGTACATATATACATATTTTAATTCATTAAAAATGGAGGTATTGGACTATGTACATATATTTGTATGACAATATATCAAGGAAGTGGTTAGACTTTGGGCCTCTACTCAAGCCTTCCCTCAATGCAAGAACACTTTGTTCTATTAACCTGGCATTCTGTGATGCTCACCTTCCCAACAGGATTGCTGAAGACAAAATGGGTGCATAAGCAAATTTGCTGAAGAAAGCTGATGGTGCCCAACTATCAAAAGTTATAGCATCTGAAGTCTTAAATGCTTTAAGTCAAACAAGTGCCATCTAGCAGAGAAGCGACAAGCCTACATGAAAGAAGCACGCTAGCATGTCTGATGACGAGGAATCGATGGAACCTGGTAATAGGCATCAGAAGACCTAAATAGGCCTCAGAAGACCCAAGACAAACAATCATATTGTTCAGAATGAGGGAGGTCGGAGTGGAGACCCAAAACGCATGTGTAGACAATTGGACATCCTCTCACAGAAGGGTCACAAGGAAGGGACGAGTCAGCCAGCATTCAGTATAGCACTGGAAAAACACACAATATTCCTTTGGTTCCTTGAGGGTTCATCACTCCCAATATCATGATCCCAGATTTACCTTAGAAATTGGCTAGCCTGGAGCATGTATACCGGTACAGACAAGAGATCTTGACACACAGAATCCAGGAGAGATAAATCCCTCAAGAACAGAAACGGGAGTGGTGATACCAAGAGTGTAGGGAAGGGGAGGGGAGAAGGGGTAGAAAAGGGTGAAACAACTTCAATGATTGATGTATAACACCCCCCACAAAAGGGAAGAACAACAGAAGTGTCAGTGAAAGGAGACAGCGGTCAGTGTAAGATATGAAAATAATAATGATTTATCATTTATCAAGGGTTCAGGAGGGTGGGAGGGTAGGGGAAGGAGAGAAACAAGAGGAGCTTATACCAAGGGCTCAAACAGAAAGAAAATGTTTAGAAAATTATGGTGGCAACATATGTACAAATGTGCTTGGTACAATTGGTGTATGGATTGTTGACAGATCTGTAAGAGCCCCAACAAAATGATTTTAAAATGTAGATTGCCAGATCTTTCTTCCATGAGACCACTGGATGTGATGAAAACTGCCAACCTTTTAATTAGCAACTTAATGAAGCCTAAATGTCACTACCTGGAGGGAGGCACACTATCTTGAATTTACACAGGAAAGAATCAAACAAAACTATATATTATTTTAAAAACACAAGGGTTAACAACAGTTGAAGAAAAATCGGGTTATTTGAATCATAAGGAAATAATCAGAAAATTTCAACACATTCTGTACAAGTGTATTGCAATGAATCCATTTAGTACCAGTAGGTTGTGAGGAATGCTGTCAGCACCTTGCCCACATCCTTTTGGACTTTGCTATCGCCCTGCACATCTGACATCTGGCAGGAATTTGGTTTTCAGTTAGGTGCCTCAGAACACCTTTGGGAAGAGTCCATTTTGATTATTGGCATGGGGAGGGGGGCGGTGGTATTGGGAGGCACAGGGGGTCCCAAAGTTCCAAGGAAGAATGTTGACTAGGAGCCAGTCTCAAACACTACCTGTTAGACGAGGATGTACAAATACCCCAGTTTGCTCCACCAAGTGGAATATTTCTGAAACATGTCCTGCATGAATGTCCATAGATTACCTGCAAAATTACACTGTATTCATTCGGTATGATAACTCGCTGAACATGTCATCCTGCCTCACTTCTCTGCTTCCCTTCTTCATGTCTACATTGGGACTCCCTTCATCTCTCAAATACATTATTTGACTCTGTCTCCAGCATTACTTCCAAATTAAGACACATTTGTAGACATGGAACCAACTAGTAGAAGAATTAAAATGGTTTATTCACTGAGGATGAGGAGTAATGTAAGAGAATCCTGTTTTCTATGCCCATTGATAAAATCTAACTTCTTAAAAAATTTTGAACAGATAAAGTAAGTTCATTCAATTGGGATACTTTGAAAAACAAGTCCAAAGGTCCCTTAGCTTGTCTAAAAGGCCCAACTCTAACTTGATCACTAAGCAATGTCCTTGTTTTATGAATGACAAAGAACAAGACTATTGTTGCAGATATTAACTAATTGAGCCGTTTGATTTAAAAGCCACTAAGATAATTAAATGTCCTCCAAATACCTATACTAGTCGACCAGTGCAGATAAGACATGCTTCGTTCATTCACATTTGTGGTGACCGTGCAAGTGGAATCCCAGACCTAGAAGGTCCCCAAGAACTCCCTGAGCTCACAGCCCAGATCATCCTCTTTGATCTACGCTGCAAACTCTTCTTATGCAACATGATTCTGTTCTCAGGACAAGCTCTTGCCAACAGTCAGCCTAGAGCTTTCACGTAGTTCCAAGAAAATTAAAACTGTAGCATTTTCTTCTATCATCCTTATCTTTCTAAATTTCTTGCTGACCAGACACACAGCTTGCTGACTGAGTCATGTTTGCCTAATTGTATTGATTTAGTGGATTTCACTTGTACTAATGTGACACAAAATATTTTCAAGCACACAAAACTACATGATTATATTTTTTCCTCTGAAAATCCTTTAACCAAGCAGGTTTTATGTACTTCTCCTGCAACTTTATAATTTTCTGTCCTTCACATTAAAATTCTCTTCTAATCAATATAAGTATATATTTTTCTCATGTCTTAGGCTAAAATTGATTCTCCAAGACGGTAGGTCAATCTCCCAGGGATCCCTCGTTACTCACATAACCCTGGCATGCAACAATCTATCCACTTAGGAATGTTGCAACCCCATTGAAAACTACAGCTTACATGGTTTCTATGCTAAAATATAACTTATTCTTTTTGGAAATGTTTGAGATGTTATTAATTATGTCTGGCTGTTGGATTCCACGTTGTCATGGATACATGGAAACTTTCTAGAGAGCAATAAAGAAACATTGAATTTTGGTGGCTGCTAAATATCAACTCAGCTACCAATATCTTTGAGGAATATAAATATTGATGTTTTTACTACCATTTTCCAGGATTGTCTTTAGAGGGTCTCTGTGAGTGAGACCACCACTTGTGGTTCATCGGAATGATGGTGCTGGAGAAGTATACTGAAAATATCATGGACTACCGAAAACACAAACACATCTATCTTGGAAGAAGTATGGCTAGAATGCTCCCTGGAGGCAAAGAGGACTAGACTGTCTCACAGACTGTGGACATGCTGTCAGGAATGAGCAGTCCCCGGAGAAGCTGGGCACAGTGGAAGGGAACTGAGAAGAGGAGAGCTCTCATCAAGATGAATGGGCACAGGGCTACAACAATGGGCTCAAATATACGCACCAGTGCGCATAGTGCAAGCCCGGGAAGTGCTTAGTTCTGCTCCACATAGCACAGGGTCCCTATGAGTAGGAATTAACTCCATGGCATTGACTTTGGTTTTATACATAATATTACTTTTAATTTTTAACTCAACTTACATTTTCATCAAATGATCGTAATCTGGTCTAGCCAGTGTCTAATTATATCCCTAGCTTGATCGTAATTGATCATGGATGCCCTTTTAAGGATCACTTCTAGAAAAGAAATCGTTTCTTTAAAGAAATTGTTCCTTCAATCTTCCTCCAATCTTTTTCCTGTCTGTGAGTGAAGTACCTCTGTAAGGGCTAAACTCTCTTCCACTTTATTTGACTTAGTATTTTCTAGGGAAATATCTCTTGATCTACAGCTGTCGTTTTTATCCACCTAGAGAGATTAGCAGAAAATGGGAAAATGTATAGATTAATTTTAATTTGTAATATAAAATCTTGCATCAGTGCTGTGGTTCAGCCCCTCTGTGGTAGAAATAACTTATGTAAATTGGGCAGTGGTTAGTTATTTCATTAATACTCTTTTATATTTGCTTTTAGTTTGTTAGTGGTGGGACCCCAAGTCCCCAAGTTGTGGTTTTTTTTGCTTTGTTTTTGAGAGCTGGTTGAGAAGAAGAAACTAAGACTGGTGATCAAGACAAACAGAACCAGTTCTAAGGAGATTTCAGAAAGGGACACAGAGATTGGCAACAATTAACAAGTGAATATACCACTTGAACAGATAAAATAAAAAAGGTATAACATGGAACAGTAATTAGTTTAGACAATCAGGGAAAGATCCTCTGAGACTTGAAAGACTAGCCATTCCCTATGTGAAGTAGAGCATGTGGCTGATGGCAGAGTAACGTGGGCAATGGCCTTGAGAAAGAGACTGTAAGAGACCAGAGCCTGAAGACCACATCCAGCAGGTAAATATATTTTGTTCATAAAGCACAGTATTTTGTTGCTTTGCTCCATTTGCTGCTAATATTTAAATGTTTGGAGATAACATAGTGTATCTGATAAACTCTATGTATCTCATTTCAGCTGGAAAATAAAATGCGCAGGCAATATTGGAGCCGCATCCCTGTAATGTATATAAAAAATAGCCAAATCCCTGTAATGTGTATAACCAATTAGCTTGACAGTCAGTCCCCTTTAGATGAATTTCTCTCTCTTGCCTGAGTCCACACCCGTGTGTGTTAATATCTATTTTACTACTTGCTTGTTTGGGCAATCGCTGTTGCCTTATCACAGGGGCACCTTGAAAGTGGGAAATCCACTGTGCTTCTAGTAGAGGACCCCTGAACAGATGAGATTTCGCATCTGTCTCTTGATGGAAATCTTGAGGCTGAGACCAGTCCCTTATCCAACAACTAATAGATTTCAAGTGTTAAGCAAAGTGTTATCTGCTCGCTGCCTATGGTCTCTCTATAATAAAAGAGTATGCAAGGAGATTTGCTCATTTTATAGTTGGTGTATTTATTGAAGATGAGACCTAAATTTAAGCACCTGAATAATAATGACTAAAAATATCTAAGAAAATTCAATAAATGCATGTTGAGAGTTGAGCAAGAAGATAAAAACAAATAAGCAAACAAAGAAACCTTGTTATCTTCTACCTTTTGATAAATATTTAAAGCGCCACCTTCACTTAAATCATGATATATATTCTATGTCATTGGCATCGTATAATCACAATTTGAAAATGAAATAAAAATATCTATTCACAGATTCCTGCATTTTCATATGTCCAACTATGCATATTTTTAACATGGTCAAAATTAAGTATGCAGCTATACACATGCTACAAAGGACAGCACTGAAGATAGAGCCCCAGGATAGTGGCGGGTCGATTCAGACCAAACAGATGTGAGCTGAGAGAGAGAGAGAAAGAGAGGAAGAGAGAGAGAGATGACCTTATCATGGCCTACCAAGCACTGGGGAAGACATTGCTGCTTGGAGCAGCCATTGCACAGAGAGGACCTTGGGGTCAGCCCCAGCACAAGACATGACAGTCCCTCACTAACCCATAGTGCTACGGGGGAAAAGCACTGGAGACACTGCAGAAAGTGTGCCCAGTCTTCTTCCCCGCGCAGAGCGAGCGGGGTGAAAGCGGTGAAACTCAAAGGGAGTGCAGCAGAGCAGCAAAGGGTGCAAAGCAACAAAGTTCCCAAGGAATCCTGAAAATAGACTTCTGACTTGGCCAATTGGAAAACACTTATAAGGGTCAGCAGACAGACCCAGGACTATCTATATTTTGGGGGATTTTTTTCCCTCTTCCATCCTATGTCTACCTTAATAAGACAGGAAAAGCAAACAATCCCAAGGAGAAAATAACAGGATCAGTGGTCCTGGGGGGGAGTTGGGAAAGGAGTGGGTATGGGGAAGGGGGAGTAGGGAACAAAAACCTCAGGGATTAGAGAACCACAAGAGATCTAAAATTCATGGTGAGGAGGGGCTATAATGCCTGGTAGGGTTTAAGCAAGTGCAATATATCCAAGAGAAATTACTGAGAGCTGAATGGAGGGTGAACATGTTAGTAGGGCAGAAGTAAGATGAAAGGAAATAGAGGAAAGAAGTAGGAGGAAAAAGCTCTTTATAGAGGTATAGCTATAGGCATGCATATATATATAAATATACAAATTTATAATGAAAGGGATAGAGGCCAATGGACATATATTTATATGCTAAGTATTAAGATAGCAAATGGACTTTGGGGCTCTATGCAAGGCCTCCCTTAACACAAAAACACTTTGTTCTAATAAATTGGCATTCTTTGATACTTATCTTCCTGACACAATCACTGAAGACAAAATGGGTGCTTAAGTAAACATAGTGAAGAAAGCTGATGGTGCCTGGCTATTTAAAGATATAACATCTGGGATCTTAAAGGCTTGAAGATAAACAAGCACCATACAGCAGGGAAGCAACAAAGCCCACATGGAAGAAGCATGAGGTGTCAACAGAACCAGGTATTAGGTATCAAAAGATCCCAAACAAAAAATTATATCAATGTGAATGAGGGGGATTGGAGTGGAGATCCAAAGCCCATGTGTAGACAATTGGACATCCCCCCACAGAAGGGTTACAGGAAGGGGTGATTCAACCAGGGTGCAATATAACACTGACAAAACACACATCATTCCTCTAGTTTAGTAGTTCTCAAGCTTCCTAATCCTGTAACCCTCTAATACAGTTGCTCATGTTGTGGTGACCCCCAACCATAAAATTATTTTTGTTGCTACTTCTTGACTGTAATTTTGCTACTGTTATGAATTGGGTGACCCCTGTGAAAGGCTTGTTCAACCCCCAAAGGAGTCATGACCCACAGGTTGAGAAGTGCTACATCTAGTTCCTAAATGCTTCTTCCCCATGCCCAATACCATGACCCAGTTCTACCTTACAAATCCGACTAGACCTGAGTACACATATTGGTACAGATAAGAGCTTTAGACAAATGGAATTCAGGAGCGATAAACTCCTCAGGAACAGTAGTAAGAGTAGTGATATCATGAAGGTAGGGGGATGGTGGGATAGTGGGGCTGGGGTGGGCAGGGGGAAGAAAAGAGAAAGGGGGAACCAATCACAAGGTTGGATATATAGCCCATCCCCAGAATAACCGAAATGGGGGTGAAGGGAGACAACAGACAGTGGAAGACACAAAATAACAATAATATATAACAACAATAATATATCGTTGATGAAGGATTCATGAGGGTGGGGAGGGCGAGGAAAAAGA
Organism: Echinops telfairi; assembly: GCF_000313985.2. Classification (NCBI taxonomy): domain Eukaryota; kingdom Metazoa; phylum Chordata; class Mammalia; order Afrosoricida; family Tenrecidae; genus Echinops; species Echinops telfairi. The sequence continues at coordinate 23,744,214 of NW_022106189.1, read as the reverse complement.
GGAGCTGATACCAAGGGCTCAAGTAGAAAGAATGTGTTTGGGAAATGTTTATGGCAACATATATACAAGTGTGCTTAATACAATTGAATGGTGGATTGTTATAAGATTTGTAAGAGTCCCCCCCAATAAAATGATTAAAAAAGGTGATTCTTAAAAATATGTTGATGATCTTAGATCTTGGGATCAAAGAGATACTACTAATCTGCTGAAATCATGAACTTCACTTTTCTCGTGTCAATGGCAAAATGTAATCTGATTCATAATAAATTATTTAAATAATTTAGTAAACTTTTAAATAAGTACTGAAAATGCTAAATGTGAAGTATACTAATTTATTCACAGTGGAGGAAAAAGAAAACATGACTATATTACACATACATAAGGTTTGAAAAATACTTCTGGCTCATAGAAAAGCTGTATTTTTCATTCACATTTTATCTTAAAAAAATACCTACATTATTACCTCAATTCAAGCTTTTATCTAAATTTTACTTAATGTCATTGTAGAGAATAGACACTGAAAAACATATATAAAATCAGTAGTTTCTACATGTTTAATTTAGTGACATCAATTACATTTTTTTGAATTGTACTACTATCCTAACTCTCCTTTACTGAGTTGTTCCTCTCTCATTAACATATACCCACACTTCACTCCTCAAAGCTCCTCTCTAATCTCTCTAGTTGCGGTTGTAAATTTGATCCTATATAAATAGCTCTTATAAATGCTTAATACTGATGGCAGACATTTTTTACTAATTAAGCCATAACTCTGTTAGTGATCCTGGTTTAAAATAACAGCCCTTTCAAATTGCATTTATTGTTTTCTGTTTCCACATTGTCGAAAGCTGCCCTGGGAGCCTCTTAGACCCTGGGGAAGATTCATAGCAAAGAGAGAAATCCCTTCTCTTGAACTGGCACTGTAAATTCAGACTTCTAGCCTCCTAAACTATAAGAAAAAAATTTTCTGTTTGGTACAGCCATCCCCTTGTGATAGTTCTGTTATACTCACAGTAGATAACTAAGAGAGTTGTACATGAGCAGGCTCAGTAGTGACTCTTCTTCTCAGTTCTACTTCGAATAAATCAATTTGTTGTAAACTGTGTTCCTAAATATTAATGGAAATCTACATTTGACTACCAATTATTTATTTTGTTTGGATCTTTAGTACTTTTATTCTTCAAGCAGAATAATACTTTCAAAATAATAGACATAGCTTGTCATTCCCCTGGAAAATCCTTTTCAATGATCACCTGATGCTCAACAAGATGTAATTCTAGTCTATGCTTATAGTCAGTTTCTACACCCACCCTTCATAAATACGCTCCTACAAAATATTCCTACCAGTCAGTTCCCTTCTGTTTCTTACACGTATAAACCCTTCTCCTACCATCAAGTTGACTCTCCTTTTGCTCAACCTGGAATGGTCCCTGAAAGGTCTTTATGAGACCAGTACATGGTTATATCAACTCTCTCTATTCAAATGCTACATCTAAGTTTGAGGGATGCAACTAAACTAAAGAAGAAAAAAAATTATCTTGGTCAACAGACCAATCCTTGGTCTATTTGTTATGAGAAACATGCCTCTCCTTTTTCCTGTCCTACCACGTATGGCTCAGTGTTTAAGCGTTTGACAGCTAACTAAAAGGTCAGTGGTTTGAACTTATCATCTATTCTATGGGAGGAATGTGTGGCGGTGAGGGTCTGTAAAGATTACACCCTTGGAAACCTGACCAGGCCGTCTATCCGCCACATGGTGTTGCTATGCATTAGAATCAACTCAAAGGTTATTGATTTCATTTACCATGCATTACAGGGAGGCATTGTTCTGATGGCCCTGTTTGCCCAGTTCCCCAATCACCTTGCAGCTGCAAGGGTTTTCCAGTGGTTCTCAGCCTGTGGGTTGTGACCCCTTTGGAGGTAGAACGACCTTTTCACAGGGGTCACCCGATTCATAACAGTAGCAAAATGACAGTGATGACGTAGCAAGAAAAATAGTTTTATAACTGGGGAGTCACCACGACATGAGGAACTATATTAAATGGTTGCCGCATTAGGAAGGTTGAGAACTGCTGCTTTAGGCAGTGGGTAGTTGTCTAACTGATAGGATAGAAGTCCTGGACCTATCTGGGGTCTTTTTTCTTTTTCTCTTTTCTCCAAGCTTTATCTATTCCCTTTTATTTCTTTAACTGTAGGGTTGCTTACCATTCAGACATGGATGGGTTGCCTAATTAGATACGTTGGACCATGGGAGCGAAGCCCAGGGAGAAGGCATTGGGAACAATGGCCCCAGAAGTTAGCGGGGGAAGAGGGGATGGGGAGAAGCAGGTGGTGAGCAGAAGGCATCATGGACAGGGGAACAACTAGGGAAGCGGAACCAGCAACTAGGAGAGGGTGGAGATCCTGTGAGTATTAGAGCAACACCAGGCTAGTGGAGAGGAAGCAGTAAGAAGTGGAAGAAGTGGGAAAGTGATGGTGGGGCAGGGGGAGGCAAAAGGACACAGAGGCAAGCTCTAGGAAGCAAAGGCATAGATAGGGAGATTAACAGAGGTGTGCACTTATGTAAATGCATTAATCCATAACAATACTGGTATGGGCATATGTACATATGTCTATAAGGCAATACCTCCTCTCAATACAAGAATGCATTTTTATAACAAATTGGTATTCTGCGATACTCACCCTCCCAAACCTCCCCCCACATGATCACTGATGACAAAATGGGTGCATAAACAGATGTGGTGAAGACAAAGGATGGTGTCTGGCTATGAAAAGATACAGTGTCTGGGGTCTTAAAGGCTTGAAGTTAAACAAGCGGCCATCCAACAGTGAAGCAACAAGCCCACATGTCAGAGTGATCGTGAGGTGTCATCGAGACTGGTCAATGGGCATCAGAAGATTCACAACAGTAAACAAACCAACAAAAATGCATTGGTGAGAATGAAGCGAGGTTTGGACCAGAGATGCAAAGCCCATCTATGGACAATGGAGCATCCCCCCACAGAGGGGTCACAGGAAAGGGCGAGTTAATCAGGGTGCAGTAGAGCACTAATGGGTCACACAATATACCTCTGATCCCTGGAGGCCTCTTCAACACCCCCCCTCCCACCAACCACTACCAGCACCCCGCTATCACGACCCTAGTGCCGCCTCCCCATCTAGACTAGACAGGAGCATGTCCATAGGTATAAGCAAGAGATAAAACTCACAACACATGAAACCCAGGAACAGGAATGGGAAGAGAGATACCAAAAGGGTAGGGGGAAAAGGGGTGAAGTGGGGAAGGAGGGGGATACCGGCCTCAATGATTAGCACATAACCACACACCCCTAGTCAGGAGGAAGAATAACAGAAACCAGGGGGGAAGGGAGGCAGCAGTTGGAGTGAGATTTGAAAATAATTAATAATCTACAATCTATCAAGGGGCCACGAGTGTTGGGTTGGGGGAGGAGAGAGGGAATAAAGGAGGAGCTGATCCCAAGGGCTCAATGGAAAGTAAATGTCTAGAAAAGAACGATGGAATACATGTACAAATATGTCAGATCCAAATGATGTATGTTTTATAGCAAGAGTTGTAAGCACCCCCAATACAATGGGGAGGGGGAAAGATACAACAACAACAAAAAACCCAAACAAACAAACAAACAAACGAAAGTGATGCCTCCAGCAATCACACAGGCCCACAGGATTTCAGCTGCAATCTAGGCTCTCAAGCTCCTGTTTCTGGTTAAAAACATCTTCCCTTAGCACCCACCATTAAAATCCAAGGTAACAGTTCAAGCTTCCCAGTGCTTTGATTTTTTTTTTCAACTCTTTACCATCAAAGGTCATAAGCACTTGTCCCAGTAATCCTTTCTTCTGAAATTCCAAATTATGGAATTATGGGCTCCTCTTCTCCAGTTTAGACAGAAACCTAGGTGCCTTGTTCTTTCTGCTGAGAGCCTTTCTCAATTATTGAGGGCCATGATGACTATGTAACCTCAAGTGTTCTCTTCTATCCAATGACCAATCTCATTTCCTTACCCCCCCCAGAAAAAGAAAAGTTCTTCAAAGATCTCTTCTAGTTTTAAGAATCATATTATTAAAGCATCTATCTCTGGCATCTGTTCAAAATCATGATTAAGAAATAAATGATGTCAGAATCCTGTGGTTATCCTTAAGAATAAAAACTTAGAACTAAATACTTCCTCAGGAATACATTGTACACATGAGGTGGGGGTGGGGGGCTCATTCTCCTAATGACCTTTTTGGGATATGTCCAAATCTAGTGCATTGCTTCATTTTGCTAAATAAAGAAATGGATTTCAATGTTGAATGTCGGCAAATGTGTTTTGATTGTTTATTCTATGTCCTTATCCTAATTGTCCACAGAGACATCTGTAATTTAGTAAAGGTCTTTAGATTAATTTGCAAACATTTCCTTCCCTTCCCTCTTGGCATATCTGTGGATGGGAGATACCTTAGTCAGAATTGACCCAACTTCAGTGGGTTTCATTGCATAAAATAAAGACTTGTTTTAGGAATGTTTTGTCAGGAAATGTTAATATAAAAAAAAGTATAAAGCATCTGTGCTTCTTATAAGGGGAAGTCTTGATCAAAAGATATGGAGATATTATCATATGCAAGATACATACATGAAAAAGTCATTCACTTTAAAAATTAGTTCGGAGGGTGACAGGTGGGAGAAACAGCTCAACTGAGGGTAATGGGAAGGGCTCCTCCCTTTCTATCTTAGCGTCAGTGAAACCACAGTTACTCTGGTTCTTTAAGCTTCTGTTCTTTTTTGTCAGAGATCTCTGAGCTTCTGAACATAGGGCACATCACTTCTGTGCTATTTCTCCCAGCTCACTCACTGTCATCTAGCCGATGCCCACTCACAGCCACCCTGCATGACAGGGTAGAACTGTCCTGGGAGTTTCCAAGTCTGACACTCTTTACAGGGCTAACAAGCCTGGGCTGTCTCCTGAGGAGCACCTGGTGGTTGCGCCCCACTGACCATTCAGAGAGAAGTGCAACAAACAAATAAAAAGACTCAAGTTGATTCTGACTCATGTAAACTCCCTGTCTCTCAGCATAGACCTGTGAATGACAGGGCTGACCTTCTCGGCTGTACATCACCAGACCATCTAACGGCTCTCTGGGTAAACTTCGCTCGAACCTTACAGCTAGCAGCGAAGTGAGTTCCTCGTTTGCAGCCCCCACTGACTCCCAACTCGCTCAAGCACCGCCAATATTCTGAGAGTGGATAATTTGTTCCAAAGTACTATAGCCTTTCCACTTTATATAACTTCCTCTTTCTAGTCATTTGGGTCATTGTCAGTAAGCGTTGGAATGCTAACCCACCCGCTGCTCTGCAGGGACTCAACTTGATGGCAGTGGGTACTTGTTGGGGAACATAAGTTTTCAGCCCTGAGCTTCCTCCACCACCATCTCCCAATCACTCCTTTTCCTGGGTACTTGTGATTGTTAGGGTTTCTGTGTCAACGTGGCTTCTGTAGGAACACATGGGCAGAGTTTAGCCTGCCAATCAGGCTGTAACTTGGTTGGAGGGCAACCGAGTTAAATGGCTTTCTGAGGTCCACCTCCTTCTCTCTTTCTCCCTGGTCTTTGGACCAGCATGCTTCTGCCCGAACTAGTCCTTTCCCTCAATCACGTGCTTGTGCTACCTGCAGGCTGAGCCACCCTGTGGAGTATGTCGTCCTGTCCTGCATCACTAGAGCTTGAGGCTCCATCGTTAGGACCTGCTTAGCTACTCTCCCATACTACTGGCCTCTGCTATGCCTCAATTTCTCATCTTCGGAGTGTTGCTGCCCACCCTGACGTGTCTGCTGTCTGCAGGCTGACTCTGCTTGTCTTGCCTGAGGGCAGATTCAGCTGTTTGCTTCCTTGACCTGGACCAGAAGTTGGCGAGGGTTGAAGGACTTTGTGTGGACTAATTAGCTGTTGCATTTATATACGTGTGTGTGTCCTGATTTTGTTTCTCTGGAGAACCCTGCCTAACACAAACTGTCCTGTTCCTTCCACATACCTTGTTGTATTTTTGCCATTCAGGTACTTGGACACAGATGCTAAAAATTAGAAGATGTAGAGATTGAGATATCACATTATAAAAATGTGTTTGGATATTTCTGGATTTTTCCCTTCACTAAGGCAAAAATCGACACACACACAATTAAACAATTTAGAAACCTGTGACTCTCTGATGGTGTTGTTAGATGCCCTCAGGTTAGTACATAGCAGCCCTATGTACAACAGAATGAAACACTGCCAGGACCTGCTAACTTTCCTGTTTGATGTTCTTGTCCAGGAACTGGTCTGTCCTAATAATGTGTCCAAAATATACAAGAAGAAGTCTGGACATCCTTCCATACTTCTTCCATATTGGCTGTTACTTCTTCCAAGACAGATTGATTTGGGGTTTTTTGGGTTACCCATGGTACTTTTAATATTCCTCATCAGCACCATAATTCAATTACACCAATTCTTCTGTGGTTTTCTTTACTCAGTGTTCAACTTTTATAAGCATATGTGGCAATGGAAACTGCCAAGTCTTAGGTCAATACACTTTAAGCTTAGTTCTTAATGTGACATCCTTGCTCGTCAACACTTTAGAGAGATCTTATATAGCAGATACACCATATGCAATGCGATACACCATTTTATCTTTTGACTGTTGATTCCATGAACATGGGTTGTGGATCCAAACAAGATACAATCCTTGACAACTTTCAACTTCGTTCTGTTTATTGTGATGTTGCCTCTTGGTCCAGTTGTGAGGAATTCGGTTTTCTTTACATGGAGTTGTAATCAATATTGCAATTATGTGAATCACTAGTCAATGCAATTTCCTTTACTTTTCCTTGCATATCCCCCAGAGAAAATGACAAATGATTTGAATCTTGCAACTTAAAAAATAAAAAGGGGACTCAGTGTGTAAAACGCTGGCATGGAGAAATAATCCTGGAAGAACAACTCTCAGTGCTACCATGTCTTTCCCTCCAGCATTATAAATTCAAGTAACATACCCCTTTCCATCTGGTTCAATGTTTCTAATGATTTTCAGTCAAAAGTTAGCTAAATTATCTATCATTCATTGATATTTTTCTGTGGAGAGTTTAAAAAGCTACAGCTTAGTCCAGCTCTTCCCTAGACAATATTTGTAACTGCTCACTAGCTCAAATTTTAAAGACCTTAGCCTTGTTGAGACAGTAAAGTAGAATATGTTACATAAATTTTAGACATGCATGTTACCATGTGAATGCACACTTTCACATATTATCATTGTGTATTAATACTGCATCATAAAATTGAGCAGGATCAAGGGACTCCCAATGACATTAGTTTTGATTCAGAACATGCTAGGCAAATCTTGAATCTGAGTGCAGAAAAGAGATTTGTCATAAAATTGGAGATCACACCAGATAGCTTTAAAGAGAAGCTTCCCTGGACTAAACAGGCCAAAGTAGACCATGTCTTGGGTGACAAAGCCCTCATAGGTAAATATCAAGGGTTAGCATCCTCTTCTTACAAATAACAGTGTGAAAACATTGTCGTCCCGTTTAGTTTAATCTTTTGTCTTCCTTTTTCACCCTTGCTTATACAACACAAGAAGCACGAGGCTGTCTGCTCCTGTTCAGGTCTACAGTCTCAGCTCTGCTCCACCTACAGGGTCACCAGGAGCTGGAGTCCCCTCGATGGCAGTGACTTTGATTTTGCACATATATCAAGTACTTACTTTTCTTCAAATTCCCTTGGAACCGAATTTCAGGCCTTAAAGCACGAGTACATCAGAAATCCATTCTCTCTATTTTATTATGAAATGTGGGAATGTTCTCATGCATTGATACATTATGTAATATGATCTGGTAGCAAATAATGTTACAGACCATGTTAGTCCGTCTATTACATTTTGCGATTTAGGAAATTGAGGCAATTTTAAAAAATGTTTTGAATGATTTATTGCTAATGAGTAGCTGCTGTAAAGCAGTGGCAGTGATGGCTCAGTGGTTGCTTTCTCTCTCTCCGTTTCTCAGTGGTGGGGAGCTTCAGGGGGATTCCTCTCTTTCCACCTGAAGCCTCTGGGTTGGATTCTCAGCCAGATGCACCTTTAACCAACAACAGCCTTGTGCTATTGATGCTGAGCAGGTTCAGCAAAGCTTCTCGAGTAAGATGAGCTAAAAGAAAGCCTTGATAACTGCCTTCTGAAAGGCAGCAGCGAACGCCTCCAGACCACAGCAGTTGGATTTCACGAGTCTGAGGGCAACTCAACCCCAGTTAACACCAACAGAAATAAATCATATACAGGAAACCACGAGCCACTCTTCTATCTCATAATGATCTATTCAGCCCTCTAAAAGAACAGAGACAATTGACAGGGGATATCTGAAGTAGGGCTTTGCTCTTCCATACACAGAAAATTGGGTATGAAGATAACATTTTTTTCAACAAGAACCAACTTTAAAACGGAGTATTTCATATATATGTGTGTCTATATATATCTTTAGGGATTTCTTCCAAGCCAGAGCAAGATACAAGATACAATAGTCTTTCCCTCCATAGCTAAGCACAACAAAGAAATGGATCTCGAATAAAAATGTTAGCATCAAACAAACCCACTGAAAAGTAATAACGCTACAATGAGATAAGGCAATTTACATGAGTATTTCATAAAGATTTTCCTCCTGAGATTCTTATATGATCTCTCTCTCTCTCTCCAAAGCTTTTCCCTTTTTTAATTTAAAGGAAATGGTCGTGATTAGTTACATTGCCTTTGAGAGCTAGATAAATATTTATGAAGAAAGACAGCCTATGTACATCTATATAGAGATAATGTACAGGGAGAGCACCAGACATTGACAATCAGAATCCCTTTTATGTAAGGCGCAACGATTGCATCAAGAACCCATTGTCGTTCATTTGTAAGGCTGGGCACATGAGCTACATTACTATTTGATCCTTATTTGCAGCTTTTGTGGTTCAGGAGACTCAAGACACAACCCTCCCCTGAATGTTATCTGCTTTGAAATGAATTCTGAATACTACCTGCAGTGCTTCTCCCTCAGACTACCCCCGTCACACAGCATGTAGCAGGCTTTGGGAAGATGCAGAGTGCATGCTGCAGCCTCGATCGATCACATCCAGTATTCTCAATGTTCTTGTAAAGTTCCCACGGAAGACCTCATCTTTACCCCCGCTTTCCTTTTGCATCGATCACACTGCCAAAGACATCAATGTGCATTTGGTGTCTGTTGTCCCTGCCAGCTTGGTCTTTACTTTTTTTGGCTTCTCTTGCTATTCCTGGTCAGTTTAGCCCTAAGAACATTTTTATCTTTCTTGGTTTGACCGATATCATTTTGACATACTTTTTTTTTTTTTAGTAATTGTCTCAGTTGTCCTTCTACCTAACTATTTGAAAGACTTCCTGGTCTGTATCAGCCTAATCGCTAAAACGGATATACTAAGGTTACCCAACTCCTGTGTCCTTCCTCAGACTCTGTACACAGTCTCTTCAAGGAAAGTGTCTGATTGCTGAGTACAATCAAGTTATCTCATATTTTTCTACAAAACCAGGTTGCAAAAGGGAAATAAAAATTTCTAGATACTGCTGGAAGAAGATCAGAGCTACTTCATCAAAACCCAGAGCACTCTAAGATTCCTTGAGTACAAAGTGGCTGGACACTGGTAACCAATAATCCAAATGTAGTATATGAATATTGTGGCAAGTAGTGTTCACAAAATATAACCTCATCGATCTAGATCACATGCTTTATACTATTCTCACAACATACCTGTGAATGCCTCCATTGAGACATAGAGGCTGTGTTCTTTCCATGGAAACTATCCTTGCTGTTAGCTGCCCTAACGTCAGGACCTGACCCAGGCATAATAGGATTGGTCCACTATGATCTATAGATTGTGTTGACTATTTGGTTTTGGTTTTATAAATGAGATCACTAAGCCTTTGTTCCTGGTCCTTCTTAACCTAGAAGTTCCACTGAAACCTGTTCATCACAAGCCTCCTCTAACAGAGAGTTAGTTGGTGGTTGTACTTAAGGTGCACTGCCTGGGAATCAAACCCAGGTCCCCCACATCGAAGGCCAAAGTTTACTACAAAATCCCCACAGCCTTTTTGAGCATAAGCATCCTTTGTACATTCAACCTGGAGAAGGTGGCAGAAATGATACTTTCAAGACTAAATCATAAATGATGATACAACATCTGCTAGGCTCTCTCTCATTTCTTAAAGCAATGATATTTATTAACCTTGACTCATATTAATGAGTCTCAGAAACTCAGAGGGTAGTCCTATCCTGTCTTATAGCATCGCTATGAGTCAGCATTGACTCGATGGCAGTGAGTTGGGTTTGTTTGTTTGTTTGTTTGTTTTATTAGGATCATTTTATTGGGGGCTCTTGTAGCTTTTATACCAAGCCATACAACAGTGGTATCAAGCATAGTTGTACATATGTTGCCATTATTATTTTCTAAACATTTACTTTCTATTTGAGCTTCTGGTATCACCTCCTTGAGAGAGATGGCTTGAGTGCCCCTTAGATGGCATGTTAAAAAGTTGACTGCCTTAGTATCATTGTCCTGGCCATGTAGAGAAGCTACAGCGATATGGACATCCATGTCACCACAGCCTAGAGCTACCACAGTCACCATAGTCTAGGCACTAGACATGAGTGAGCATGCCTCGCAATGATTCTGCCAAGCAGCGCCCTCGACATTGCAACTGAAATTCAGTAGAATGACAAGAAATTGACTCTACTGATGTGCAGTTTTATAACGATAATAAATATTGCTGATTAAGAGCACTACATTTGGGTTGGGCTTGTTTTCCAGGCTCAATTAGTAAGAGCAGATATGATTGTTGCTTACAAAGATTTGATACATTGAATTAGTTGCCAAAGTTAAAATGGAAATTTCACCTAAAATTCTTAATGTCAGTGTTAGAGGACTTATCGATGTTAAGGCAACATTTTTCCGGAGCCTTGCTCAACGGGTGTTTAAAAAGTTCTGCGCTTTTAGTGAAACTTAAATTTTCAAGATTTTACACATTGCTCATCCCTCCGAGTCTACTTCTTCACCTGTGTAGTCTGACTCGTTACTTTTGACATTTAAGTCTGGGCACAAGAAAAATTGTATATGGTTCTTCTTCTTCTATTTCTTAAAATAATTTAAGACATCAATAGAGGCGAAGGCCCTATAAGCAGATGTAGATAATTATACAAAGACATGGTTACCTATTTAGCTGGCAGGGTGCATGTAGTTCAAACACTTACCAGAATGCTCCTCAGAGGTAAGGAGGGTGAGACTTTATCACACGTACTTTGGACATGTTGTCAGGAGAGACCCGTCCCCGGAGAAGGACATCATGTTTGGTCAAGCAGAAAGGCACTGAAAAATATAAAGGTCCTCAATAAGATGGATTGACAGTGGTTGGAACAAAGAGGTCAAACAAAGCAACAATGGTGAGAGTGGCGCAGGACTGGGCAGTGTTTTCTTCTGTTGTGCACAGGGCCACTACGGGTCAGAACTGAGGCAATGGCACCTAACAACAACAACAATGGTGATGTGGGGCTGAGATGTTGAGTTAGTTTCTTGTGCCCACCTGGCCGATAAACACATGTGGGGTTAACTGAAGAGTCGAGGGATAAATGGCTCGGTGAGCCTTGCCTTTCTAGTTCTGCGGTGTATTTCTTTGTGATGATCAGACCAGGGTGCAGCTGCCTTAGCCAGTTCCCTGCTTCAGCTGGCAAGGCTCACTTCCTGTGAGACATCCCCAAGGAGAAGCCACATGGACCTCCCCGATGTAGCCCTGGGTGCTGGAGCAGCTGTGTGAAGACCCCTGCCAGGGCTGAGATGCTTACACGCACACTGCTTCAGCTTTCCTCCTGCAGTTGGCATCATTGGGTGTGTTTTGTGAGATGGGGGAGGACTTTGCGGATTGGTGTTGAACATATGGGTTAATGGGTTAATGTTGGGCTTGTGGGCTGAGAAGCACTGGGTTGAGATGGTTTCTTGATGCGCACTTAACCTATATATAAAACTCTCTCTTATACCTGAGTTTCTGTGGATTTGTTTCTCTAAAGTACCCAGACTAACACAGATGTTCATAGCCCATCCCACCTCCCAAAAGTATTAGGTGGCTAGATTAGATTAGGAAAACACTCCATGTCCCATATTTAAGAAGTGGTGACTTATCAAAGTAGCAGGGATAGTGAGACTCACAACCATTTTTCTGCATAAGGATGGTAGTGCAAATGGCTAAGTATTTGGCTATTAACCATAAGGTTGGCTGTGTGAAACTTCCCAAAGAACCATAAGAGCATGGTCGTCGTCATTGAACATTCTATGGAGTATGGACTTCTGACACATGGGGCTGCCATGAGTTGAAGTCAACAGGAAGAGGCTTTCTATTAAAGAAAGAGGCCAGTAGTACTCGCTGGTTACAGGGTCAGTAACGGGCAAAGCTGGTTCTCAAAGAGAACTTCTGCTTCTTCGTTGACCGCTCCTCCCCGCACCACAGTGCCTTCATGAAGATTGCCAAGATATCTTCAAATACGAAGACATTCAAATCTGGCAGAAAATCACGCATGTCTGCGGTTGAATTTTTCTGGGAACAGGATACAAGTCACCCATTGACTTTTTTTTTTCAGGTAATTTTCCTTATTTACTGCTGGATAAATAAAATGATGAAAGCATTCAAAGCACTTTTTAGTTGGTTATGAAGAGAAATCAATACTGCTTTGTGTTTCAAAAAGGAAAGGCATGCAAGGATGCAGAGGTATTAAACACAAATGGATTGAATAGTTATTTGTGAGGGGTTGCTAACAATTGAATTACTATTTTAATGTCATAACATGGCAGCACTCAAGATTACCTTTCACATCTAATCATACCATTTACATGGAAGTGAGAAAATGTTTCTTAAGTGGCCAAATGCTATTCACTGAATGGATCATGATAACACTAGAAATTACTCCAATAGAAAAGTGATGTGATTCCCTGCCAGGCACTGGGGAGAGGTTAATGTCCCTTCTTTGTGGGGGGATATGTATGTATACAATATGTGTGTGTCCATGGCATAACGTATTTTTAAAAGGAATAATAGCAAAAGTAACAAAAACGCATGGACTTGGGCATGATCTCTCGGCTCTAATCTCGGTTTTTCCAGGGTTGCATGCCCTTGGTTTTGTCCCTGGGGAGAACTACAGTCATAGTCAAGATCACTAAGACAGAGAGCATTCATCATGCTTCAGGATTTACATATATTACGATGGCATTAAGTCCTCACAAACTCTTTGAGACGGGCCTATTATCAGTGACCCTCACCCCCCTTGTACTGAGTGTCCAGACAGAAAGATTATTCAGTTCCACTGCTCCCAGGCCTCCCACTACTGAGAAGCAGTAGGGAGAGCCTGCCTTGCTTAGTGGAGCGGCAACGTGGTGTGATGGCTGAGAGCTCCTAGAATGTGTTGCGAAGACCCTACAAGAGATGCAGTAGTGAGACAGACCTCCCTCCCCATGACATCTGTCTCTGCCTGTACTTGTCACTCCTACTCCTTCTTCCCACCCCAGATGTAGAGCCACCAAACAACCCAGACAGATCTGATGTCTCTGCCCTTCACTTGGTTAGCACACACTCCCACTTACCTACCTCTTCCTGTACACTTAGTGCATATGTTAAACCCTCCAGGAGTCCTTTCTGAATCCCCTCAGAAGGTCTGTTTTACTCCTCTATCTCCCATAGCATCCTGCCAGATTTCCCCCATGGGATGTATGTTGTTCTCCAATTTTCTGCTTACCTATCTATTTCTTCTGCTCAGATGTAAATGTTGGAAGGCCAGCTCTAGTTTTCAATATGCCAAATATCTAAATACAAAAATGTTGTTAAATAGCAAATGCATAAAATAAAAATACTCTAGGATTGCCAAGATGCAATAACAGTGAACATACTCAGCTATGGAGTGCATGATGCATGCCAAGCACTGTTGAGAACACATCATCTATATTAACTCGTGTGGTCCTAATTTTCTAGATGAGCATACTAAAGTTCAGTGAGGGTAATTAACTTGCAAGTTAACACCTCTATTAGCTGGGGTAAGTTGAATTTTAACCAAGGAATCTGGATCGACCTAGTGCTGGTGCAAGCCCTCTAGTGCTCACTATTACCAAACAAGCATCTATATTTCAAGCACCTATTTTAAGAAGTTGCTACTTGTATCGAATGTTGTACAATGCACCGTTCTAACATGAACTTATAGAATGAGTAGTCTAGAGCACCTGCCTTGTGAGTGATTTTCCTGGAACTCCACAGGGAATGGTGGTTCAGGACACAGGAGCCCAGATTTCTCTTTCAAGGTCATCATTCCCCTTTTTGCCAGATCGAGAGATAGGCAGACCTAGCATGTGACGTGCCGCGATGGCACAGTCTGGCCTTGTGAGAGTCAGCCCTTTTCCTGATTCGCAACAGTGGGCGATGGGACCAGCGGGCTGTCCTCTAAGACCCAGTGTGCCCCAGCCTCTAGAGCCACTCCAGGGTACAATTTGAGGGCACAGGGCTCATGGGGAACTAAAATGGAATTTTTTAATTTTAATTTCACTGGGTATTGCATGCCTAGGCCTGGAAACTTGGCACCACGGCTTTGCATCTCAGGTTTCACATCTTTACAACGGAGATAATGGTGATGCCTTTTTGAGCTGGTGGCTGATTGACTGGTAGAAGGAGCACAAGGCACTTTCTGCACACCACGCACAATCTCATCTATTCCTCTCCACAAATCCACAACACCACTCTGATTTTCATTTTCCTGAAGAGGAGGATGAAGCCAAGGACTGAGAAAGGGACCTGCAAGTTAGCCCCCGAGAGATGCTCAATTATACCGCCTTGGTGTGCTCCATTCCTGGTGCTTGGAACATATAGGCACAGAATACTTTTGATTGTACAAATCAGTGATCAACTAGAAGTCAAATATAGTCATTTCCTAGAAATAAACATGCTATTGAATTTTACTTTCAAAACGGTAGTTACTTAGGAGCAATCGCTGTGTACACTACGTGTACCAACTATGCACCAGGCACCACTACAAATACTTTAGGCAGACCCTAATTTACAAAGGCATATTGAATATATTTAAAATATAGGCATGGGAAAGTTGAACCACTTACTCATTTTCACCGAATGTGGTGAAGCCTGAATTCACACACCAACCTTGTGTCTTTTCCGTGCCCTTTGCCTCCGGGCTCCTCCCTCCACTCCCTGCCTCTTAAGTCTTCGTTTCTGAAGCCCGAGGGTCTGCTCACATAGGTTCCCATGCAGATCCACCTCTTACAAATTTTAAGCTTAAAATTTAAGGATGAATAGACTGCCTCCATTTTGCCACACTTTGGGATGATCTATTTCACTTCATCCCGTTTTACATTAATGCAGAGGATATTTGCTGAGAACAGAATTTCAGATTTCCGTGTCCTGCACACCTTCTGGAGCCCTGGGAGCTGGATGAACAACTGACACCAATGCTCTGAGATCATCTGTAACCCTTAAACCAAAGAGCCAAGCAATAGTTCATTTTAACTAGTAAGAATGCATCTGCCTTGAAGATTGTGCACTTTTAAGAATGGTCGAGATCACATTGGCAACAGCAACTTGAAAGGTCAGATAGGAATGTTAAGGTCCAGTTAGCTTATGTTGATGAGGAAGGAACAATTCACACTCGATGATTATAGTCAATGACACTGAATTTTACAGGTAAAAGTGGTGGAACTGATGTGTGTTTTGCTGTGTGTTTTCTCACCACCACTAACTACATACTCAAAAAAAAAGGGGGGAGGTACTAATGAAATAACTAACCCCTACCGATTCCCAAGGAAAAAAGAACCAATTGACAAAAATTATTTTTGCGCAGAGGTGTCATAAGCACTGCTTTTAAGCATCATTTTCCCTTTCAAATTAAAATTGATCTACATATTTTTCCTATTTTCTGTCACTCTCCCTCGGTGGGAAAAAACATACAGCTGTAGATGGAGAAGAGATATTTTCCTAGAAAATACTAAGTCAAACAAGGTGGAGGAGAATTTAGAATATACAGAGTTACATCACTCACAGAGGGAAAAGGGTTGGAAGAAGATTTAGAGAACAGGTGTTGGATTATTTAGTTTTGAAACCAGTCCCCTCAGAGACATTGGCAGCCCTAACTTGGTCCCCAGGGCAGTTTAGGTCATCTCTGACCAAATGACCACAGAGATCAACAGGTTAGCCTTTGAGATGTACAGCCGCCCTTCAATATCCTATGGCCCTCTAGGCATAGCAACCCCAATCTCTGGACCATGGAGAAAGGCCCTATATGTTGAATATAATAACATATTTTACCTTCTACCAACAGCGGCTCAGATCTACCTCTTTGGGAAGACCATCTTTCCTCCTACCATGGATCTGATGCCCTTCTGCCTTGGAGTACACCTCTATTTTCTAGCAGTCCTTTGGTTCTCAGGACCATGTGCACTGTGGGATGATCAGCAACCCTTGGCCCAACAAAACCAGAAGCAAATGCTAAGGCTTCTGCATAACATCCTGTCTTCTTGGCTTCCCTGACTCTGCTTTGGGGCTCACTTTGAAGTCTCAGAAAATTAGCCAAGAGTGCCTGACTCTTCTACTCAGTGGCCAATGAATGCTGGTTACTGCCTTACAGGCCATGCTGGGTGGCTCTGTTACCAGCTTAGCTTGTTGCTTCAGGCTCTTTTTGAGGAATCACCAGGTCAGATGTAAAGTATAACTTTCCTTCATTAAATATTTATTAACCACTGATGATGTGCTAAGCCTTAGGGCTGTGGAAAAAGCAAAGATGAATAAAATACACTCTTTGCCCCAAGGAAGCTATATATGTAGTTAAAATAAAGTCAACATTGTAAACCAAAGTGGCAGGGGTACATAAATGCACCAGCTTAAAGACTCCATTCTTATTTATTTGTAGGCAGCTCATGGAGGTGAGGCAGGAAGAGGGGGGTGGTTTCAAAAGTTCTCATAATCATTAATTATCTCATATTCCATAGTATTCATAATAGATGTTTTCAAAGTATGGCCTTTTGATAAAGTCCATACACTTGATTTTATGAGTTTGTTAAAGATGAGGTGGTCACATCAAAGATGCACAAAGGCAGAAGCCCTAAAGGTACAATATAGAAATCTTAAAAGTTCACTAACTCAAGGTGGGTAATTTTAACACATGCAGAGGTGTCTTAGACGAAAGGCCTGGTGAGCTGTGCTTGAGAGCTCCCAGTTCTCCTAGGAAACTGATGGGTATACCATGCATTAGAATTCACTGGACAACAGGGGACTTGGTTTGATATCAACCTGTCTCTAAATCATCAGTAGAGTGAAAGTTGAAGCCAGCTTGGATCCGACTGAAGAAATGTTGTCATCTGTCATAAAGTCAGCCCCTAATCCCTCAGGACACCACGCACCATGAAGCAAACTACTGTAGGGCATCATGACAACACTGAAGCCTACAGTACAGACGGAGCATGCGGCACATTGGTTGGGAATTGAATCCAGATCTCCCACATGGAAGGTGAGATATCTATCCCCAAACCATTGTTGCCTTGAGGCCCCAATCATGAGCGGACCTGATTTAAGCCTACGCTGTTCTGCTATAAGTGAGACTTATCTTTAAAACAGTGTTACTCGCTTATCTGTCCACCAGTTAGGGCCGTTCTTCCTTCCATATCATGTATCTCTTGGTAAATTCTGAGTCTCTGAAAAGTGAGATTAAGCGTAAATTTACTTGATAAAGGCTTTTCTAATTTTAAAAGATAACTTGAGTGTAGTCTGCAAACTTGGAAACGCTGCAATTATCACATTCTTTCCTAAACTGAATCTTTGGCAGTGTCTTAAATGTTCCTGCTTGCTCCCGAAGTGACAAAGAATGCTGCATGATATGCACTTTAAATCTTGACTAAATGCCTGAGTTTATGTATCAAAATTGATCTTATATTTACCCAGAATTCTGATATTTCTGGTCAGTAACAATTATGATTCATCAAGGTCTATACTGTATTGATTGTTCAATATCATGACTACAACCCCTGCCTATATCACATAAAATATGTGCATTTGATAATTTTCCTTTCTTTGACATAGGAGGCCTGCATGAATTAGAATGGTTATTAACTTGGTAAATATAAGTACTAATGAATGCAATAAAACTACTACTCACATTTATTAATCTTTACAATAAGATGTAAAATGTTTCACTTAGTAGGTTACTGTCCCACAGTCAGTGAAGATACTTTTGAAGGGCTTGTATCTGTGTTTTGCTTGTTGTTAGCATTATATGACAGCATCACCATCATTATAACTGTTCCTATTTTACAACTGTTTTATAACTATTCCTATTTTATAAAAAGAAAGTTTTCTCTAGTTTTTGCTAAGGTGGCTTTCAAGTACCTTCAAAAGCTTATTTATATGCTTCACAGTCTACGATTTAAAAAGCAAATGTTGGGAAAACAAGGAAGGAAAAGAAGACAAGGAATTATAAAAGTCTGGTATCTAATTTGGAGAAAAGATTCAAGGATTCTTTTCTTGCTCAGATCCACAATCAATGCTTGCAGAAGCAGCATCAATGCAATGCAGCATTGGACTTGGGTATATCTGCTGCACAAGACCTCTTTAAACTGTTGAAAGCAAGGATGTTACTTTGAGGACTGAGGTGTGCCTGGTCCAAGCCTTGGCATTTTTAGTTGCCTCACATGCATGTGACAATTGGCCATTGAATAAGGAAGACTGAAGAATAATTCATGCATTTGAATTAGGGTGCGCGTGAAGAATACTAACAGTGCCAGGGACTGGCAAAAGAACAAACAAACCTATCTTGGATGGAGGACAGCCACCATGTGCCTTAAAAGCAAGGATGATGAGACTTTGTCTCACGTACTTTGGACATGCTATACGGAGACATCAGTCTCTGGAAGAGGGCATCACGCGTGGTAAAAGAGAGGAGCAGGGGTGGAGAGGAAGCCCCTTGATAAGACGTATTGATACAGTGGCTGGAACAATGTATAATATGTGTCCAACCATACGAACAATTGAGAGGCTGGCATGGGACCTGACAATGTTTGATTCTGGTGTACATAGAGTGGCCGTGAGTTGGAACCAACAATCATGGCACCTTATAACAACAGCAACCTGGGGGCAAGCTGAGTTGTTTTACTTAATTTTTCTATCATGTCTGCTTAGAAATATTCAAAGGTTAATTTTCCACACAATCTATGTTTATTATAGAGCTTCCAAGTGGTTGTGTGCTCCGTAATGGCTGATAAAGCAAATCTGGAAAAGCCTCAGGGTTGTAAAATGTCAATGTCCTGGAACTAAAATTGGAAGAGGAATAAGTGACTGTGAGAGTTGGTTTTCTGGCTGGGAAACAAGAAGAACACGTGTGCTGCATCGTAACCAATAGCTTGACCAATAAAGTCCATAGTGTTGCTGTGCCACTCAAAGCTGGTGCTTTCCTGTCAGGGGAGCCAGCCCCAAGCAAACCATCACAGGCCCGCCAGGCGCACTTGTACAGCAATAATAAGTGGAGATGATAGTACAGTCATAAAGAATAAGAGAGCTAGGAGAGAGAGTGAAAAAATGAAGGAGTCGGACACATTTCATGGTAGCATGCTCACCTCCGCTCCTCTAGGTGGTACAGGGCAGGAGAGAGACGGCAAGAGGGCTTTATTGCTAACCAAGGCTTATATATCTTTTGGGAGCATGCTAGCCCCCTAATGACAGGTAAAGACATACATCACAGGAAAGGGTTGAATATGGGTAATACAGTAATGAGAGGGGGATGATCTAGGGCTATACACACAATAGGAAGGGGAGGGATTGGAGGTACACAAGTGACAAGATGGGTGGATCCTAGATTCAGGATGGCAGTCTAACTTTGGATGTCACAGTGCAGGTTTGACCACTTCTCTGGCTCTCCATGGAAACGATTACTATCCTTATCAGTAGGGTGGGAGCCCCACCTACAGTGGACCAGACTGATGGCTGGAGGCCTTCAGGGAGAATAGCTCTAAGCATCTGACCTCCCACCATGTGCTGGCAAACAGCCTCTAATATTTGGCATATCTTCGGGGGAGACAAAGCTGGAGAAAGTCTTTTCATATCCCACAGTTCCCCACTCAGCTTTGCATGTCCTGGCAACAATCAAATCTTCAGAAATGTTCTCTACACTTCTTCCAAATCTCTCATTCCAGGGCTCGGTCCCTCAGATTTTCCCACTCTGGTTATCACTCCAGCATCCCAATTTTATAAATCTGGTCTGTCCTTATTTCACTGCATTAACCATGACTGATTGGGTTTGCACCGGTGTGAAGTACTGCTTTATACTATGTCTAAATGCTCTGACCTTTTAACTGTGCAAAGTGGTAGACAGCAACCACCAGGTGAAGCTGCAGGGCCTTAATAAACTCAATTCAGGCAAATCAACAGCAGTGTGGGCTTTTGCTAATCAAACTATAACTCACAAGAGCCCGGGCTGAATAAAAGGAGAGAGGAATTGTGCCACAGGTGATTTTGTCAAACGTGATAGAAACTTGCTTCATATTATGACTGACAAGAGTAGCATTGTGTAGTTGGGGGGGGAAAACACACTTCAGAGCA
Source organism: Echinops telfairi (assembly GCF_000313985.2). Classification (NCBI taxonomy): domain Eukaryota; kingdom Metazoa; phylum Chordata; class Mammalia; order Afrosoricida; family Tenrecidae; genus Echinops; species Echinops telfairi. The sequence goes on along the minus strand of NW_022106189.1, from coordinate 23,723,561 downwards.
GGACAATTTTTTAAAGACCTATCGTCATCATTACAAACCGTGAGGTCCTTGCTGAGCCTCAGGATCATGATTTATATCCAGCAATAATGCTTACTTGGCCATTATTTTGGAGACTAGTGAGATAATGAATATAAAATGATTGGAACATGATAGACATGCTCTATATGTGTATATTCATCCTCCTATCTTCTTATGTAGGAGGAAGTCATAGAAAGAGATCGATCTTAAGGAAGAGGATTGATTAAGGCTGTTCAGCTAGAACTCAAATGGAATATTCTTGAAAGTAACATAGGAGACCGTCATCCCAGAGAGATGTGTAGAATGATACCAATGATGCATGAATATCAACTCAGTTTGGGAAGAGGTGTTTGGAAGAGTATGTTGAAATGTTCCTAATGTATGTCTATTATTATATAGCCACTGTATAATGAGTCTTTACCTCATGTCAAGTATTCAAATATGCTTTCATTGTGTATAATTATTTGAGCCTCACCACAATCATATAAGGCATGCATCAATATATTCTTTTGACTATATTCTCCTGGGAGGCAGAAGTTAAGAGACAGTCAAAAATATGTCCATATTCACACATACACTGAATGGAAAAAAAAACTATAATAAAATTCAGTTAATAGGGATTATAAAGTTAAATCTCTAAAATCAAGAAGTTTAAATATATGATTCCCTTTGTTAATTCAAAACTCTTTAAAAATTCTAAATACATGGTATCAATGGTCTATTATCTAGCGGCAAGAGAATAGCATCAATGCAAGATTAGAGATGACATATGAAACAATATTTTGATGTATTTGTGTGTGCTATCATATAATTAGTTTAGTAAGTTCTATGGGGTAAGTCAAAATGTATTACAAATAGAGCTCTAGCTCATTCAGGCAAAGGTTGATTTCAAACAAAGGTATTAAAACATGTTTTAGCATTATGGTTAAGATGCCTGCAGGCCATTTCTCTCAGTAATACATTTACGTTAATTTCATTAAAACAAAAACAAAAAAACAAATTCACTAAAAGCCCTTCTATCTAGTCTATTCCAACACACGGAGACCCTCTATTGTGTTTCTGAGCCTGTCTGCGTTTGTGAGAGAAGACAGCCTCATCTTTCTCCCTTGGTGGTTTTGCACCTTGCAGTTAGCAAGCAGATCAGTGTCTACCCCACAGCACCACCAGGCTCCTTTTAGTCTTATAAGGGTGTCCTAAAAAAAAGGCACTACTCAAAATAGTGGCTTCCAAGGGGATCTTTGGGGCCAGTTAAACTCAAGGTAATGAGTTCAGTTCAGACAATTAAGGTGACTGCTATTGGGACTACAAGGGGGTAATTTTGATAGATTTTCTCAAAGAGTACAGAAAGAACATGGGGGCTTATTAAGAAGAAGGTTTAAAAAAATGGAAAACTGTATATGTGAGGAAATGGCGAGGAAAGTTGTACCAAGTAATTTTTTTCCATGTCATGGCAACATCCCTGCTCATTCTTTGACGGCAGTGAGGGTTGCCCTGAAGGAATCTCACTGGGACACCTTATTCTATCCACCTTCCAGTCCTGACTTCGCGCCTTCAGACTTCTTTTTCTTCTCCAACTCAAAGAACATTTAAAAAGAAGCGCAATTTGCGTCCCTGAAGAGCTGTTTGGACTTGGTGTAAATCAAAGACCCTGGAATTCTTTGGGGGAAATCCATACACCTTCAGAAGTATATAGATACAGAGGGAGGATATGTTGAGAAATAATAGCGTGACAGTTTGATATTTTTGTTCAATAGACATTTCTGTGATTTCGTACTAATACTTTCGGATGCACTCTTACATGGATTGGGTATCTTATAGGTAAAATGTTTCATTGGGGGTAATACATCGAGTGTTGAAAAGGCTGAGCTGGCTGCTTCCTCACTCCAGCTGATCCCACACCAGACAGGTGGCACATGAGGCCGGGGAGCAGAGTTCACAGAATAGCAAAAAAGGACATCCGGAGGTTCGGATATGAAGAACTGAGAAAAGTTGAACAGGGAAAGTATATGAAAACTAGATAATAACTTCATAATTGTGCATGTTAGCTTTTCCCAAAGACTTCATGCTTCAACTCCAACACCTCGAAAGTAGGTCCAATGGATTCAATTTTAAAATAGATTATTTTAGACTTCACTTTTATGCTTTAAAATATTTTTAAACATTTTTTTGAGAATGCGATGATCCACTTTCCATCCAATAATTTATACACATTGTATTTCATCGTATTGATTACAATCCTCATAATGCAATAGCATTTAGCCCACTCCTCCCTGAGTTTCCTGTTTCCACTTCTCCTTCCTTCCTAGCCTTCCTGAACTTTGTAAATGATGTCTTTTTGAAAGTTTTAAAAAGTGTTCTTTGTTATATAATTAGCATGCAGTAAATGGTACATTTAACATGTAGGATGTGATACGCTTTGACACAAGCATATATCCATGAATCCATCATTACAATGAACATTTCATCACACCCCAAAGACTTCTAAGAACTTTGTAACCGTCCCTTTCTATCTCTCCCTGCCCCACTATCAAGTATTTGTGTTTTCCCATTATAAAACACTTCACATTTTCTAATATATTTTTAAATCCTTTTATTGGAAGCTCTTCTATCTCTTATCACAATTCATACATTCATCCAGTGTGTCAAGCACATTTGCACATATGCTGCCATCATCATTTTCAAAGCATCCTCTTCCCACTTGAGCCCTTGATATCAGCTCCGCTTATATGCTATTTTTAAAATCTAGCTTTATTAACTCAGCATTTTTAAATATCCAATCATGTTCTTTTGCATGGTTACCATGGAGGAGGTTCCATTCATGGCAACTGTTTTCAGAGTGGAGGATAACATGACCTAGCCTTGTGCCATCTCCAGGAACATTAGTATGTTTGAGTGGATCATTGTGGTTACGACATCCTTCCTTTGCATTGAGTTTCCTACATTTTTGTTAGCTCTCTATGTTTCCAGCCCTGGTGTCCCTTTCTAGTGATACGTCTTTCCTGCTGATAGACCCTCAGCCAATGAGGAGAAGCCTTCCCATCTTTGCTTCTCAGGAATCGTCTGGTTACATTTCTTTGGGGACTTAGTTGTTTATCCTTTTGGCACTTCACTGTAGATTTTATGATCGTTATCAATGCCACAATTCAAACACATCAATTCTTCTTTTGTTTACATTTACGATGGTCCAGATTTCACATACATAGAGACAACTGGAAAGATGCACCTTTCCATATTTGCTTTTTTTATATTTTGAAGATGTCTTTTGCATTGCAATATCTGTACTTTGTAGATGAGAGTCATTTGAAGATTGTATCATTATCATGATGGCAAGCTGCACGATTAGCCTTATTGTCTAAGCATCTTTACTAACAAACTACTGATCAGTTTATTTCTGACAAAACTAACAACAACAAAAAACATACTGTCTACTTTACTGTCTATTTTTTTATTCCCTTATCCTCTTAAAATAGTTTATTTTCACTTGCAGGCTTTTGCTCATACTGATTATTTGCTTGAAAATGGCTGTGCTGCCTGTCTCCATATATTTGAATCCAATATATCTCTCAAAGATTCTTAAGGGCACATCTAGAAGACAAAATATTGTAATGAAATGTGGTAAGACTTCAATTTTGAAAACTAAAAGGGAAGAATATTCTTGGCATTTCTAAAGCTGAAAGAGGTGAAGCGTAGTTCAAGACTTGACTTGCAATGTTGAAGGATTCTATGGGAAAAGTACTGAATCGTGTAAACAGCATCAAAATCAGATGGAAGGCATACAGTCATTGTACCAAAAGGAAATAATAAGTGTTAAAGATTTTCAGGAGGTAGTCTATGTTCAAGAACTGATGGCACTGAAGGAAGAATTCCAAACTTCACTGAAGATATTGGTGAAAACCAAGACTCTTGGAATTAATAGACTATCAATTGAGATATTTCAACAAATGGGGCAATGCTGTGAGTGCTTAGTTGTCATGCCAGTAAGTTTGGAAGACAGCTACCTGGATACCTGTCTGGTGAGAGCTATATTTGTACACATGTGGGAGTCCAACAGAATGTGTCCTATTTAACAATATTATTAATATCACAAGCAAGTCGAATGTGACTGAAAATAAACAACAATTGCAACAATACATTGACAGGTAACTACTGGAAACAAATTGTATTGAGAAGAAGACATGGCATGAGGCATATTAGAGCTAATGTCAGAGGAATCTTGGCTGAAAGCAGAGAATATAGAAAGATATTTACATACGTTTTATTGACTATGCAAAAGTATTCTACTTTGTGGATCATAACAAATTGAAGAATGACTATTCTAGAATCCTTAAATAGCTTGTGCTCAACTTAGACCAACAGCAAGGGGATACTATGAGGATGAGGAGGGTACAGGGTTGGAGAGCAGTTTGTTCTGTAGTTTGTAGAACTTAACTATAGGTTAGAACTGATTCAGTAGAACCCAACAACAACAGCATGCCGTTTAAAGCCTACTTCACTTTATATTGCCTCTAGAAGAGTGTCAGTGTTGACCACAACTCACAAAAATATTTCCCCCCAATAATTGACAGTATATATCCAGTCCATCATATTATTTTCCTAAACAATGTTTTTAAATGAGACAAAGATGGTGACTGACAAATAGCTTCCAATTATTAAACATGTACTATGCCCCCTTTTTGTTAGTTACTTTGCACATGAACATTAGTTTTCATTTCTTACGCAACTAGACAAAATAATTTTACTTTCTACATCTATGGGGGATTTGTGGCTTTGGGAAGGCTTGAAATCTAGGAAAATGTTTTATCATGGAGATTCTGAAGTTAGTAGATGCTCTGATGTTAGTTTTAATGTAATTAAATTGCTTTGAAGACTAGATTAACTTGCTCCTACCATTCTGAATACGGTCCAAATGGTTGAAGTGTAACATTTCTTACCTGTCCACCAAAATAAACAAACAAGGGTAAGTTAAAAAAAAACCCGGCGGCTGTGTTCTGGGTTGCCTACCTGGCTTGGGGCCGTGAGCTGCCAGAGACCAGCAGAAGCTTCCGTGGACCAAGGTCTGGGGAGACAGCCTTACTCCTGCGCCATTTCAAGCGAGGTGCAGAATCAACATCAGAAATCGACCTGACTTGAAATCCAGTGACCGCAGAGTGGCCTTGAAATGATGGGCAAGGAACTAGAAATCTCCTAATGTTGAAATAGCCTCTAGGAAGCGCAGCCCCTGACTCCCAAGTGCGACTGCCCTTGAATTGTGAAATGCACTCCACGTGACTTCAGTCACCACCGTGGCCGGAACCACGAGCCCATAATTAATTGCAGCTGTGAACCGGCTGAGCGCACCCGTCAGCGCACAGAGGCTCGCACCTGCCTCCCGCCCTACACAGGGCTCCCACCGCTACTGGCCGCCCCGCACTGCCCATGCCCGCCGGCGGGCTCAGGCACCCCCACGCGTCTCCACGCAGGACTGCGCCCCAGGGCCCGGCGGGCTAGGCGCGCCGGCTCTCCGCCACCCACAGGAGGTGGCGGCGCAGCAGCGGGAGCCGGCCTCGAATCAGCGCTATCACGTTTTCACCTGTATGTTTCCCACATAAGCAAAAGTGCATGGGGCCGGTGTTGGGCAGAGGCTATGAGAAGAGGCGATCTTTGGTGGTGGGGGGGGGGAAGGGGGCTATGGAGATTGAACGTTATTTCCCAAAGGTGAGATGCGTTCATGAATTTGTAATTTTTTAATTTTGTGCTCTTTTGACTTTTAAAGAAACAACAAAAAGCAAAAAAAAAAATTAATGAAAAATATGAACATGTGAAGCCATTATTTATTGACATATCCTCCATATACAATATAATTCTAAAGGTTCATTATACATCTAACTTGTCCCTGAAGAATGTTCCCATAACAAAATGGCAATTTTGGGACTTTGGAGAGGCACAAATCATGTTTCTTTTCACTGTTCTTTAATATTGAAAACAAAACAAACAAACAAAAAAATCCGCCCAAAATGGAGGGTGAATGGGTAAGGTTTTCCAAAAAAAAATTCTGAGATAGGCATCTTCTTATTCTGTGTGTGTGTGTGTGTGTGTGTGTGTATGCATTCTTAGTAGATAATAAATTAGGTAATTTGGCTATTTTAGCAAACATGAAAAAAAATAAGCAAGACTCATGAACACCACTCTATTTAAATAGGCTTGGTTAACATAGAAGAATGATAATTTGTGAATTTTTAAATTCATGTCCACCATTTCAGGAGGTAGCATATACTATATATACTCATGTCTAAGCCTAGTTTTTCAGCGTATTTTTAACGCAGTTTTTGTGGTAAAATTAGGTGCCTCGGCTGATATTCAGGTTGGCTTATACTTTATAAGGTGTGATAGTATGGGTACTTTAAAGAAACAAATCCACAGAAACTAATATGTATAACAGAAAGTTTTATATAAAGCGCAAGTGTACATCAAGAAAACATCCCAACCCAGTGCTCCCAAGCCCACAAGTCCAACATTAACCCATATGTCCAATACCAATCCACAAATTCCTCCTCCATCTCACAAAACACACACTATGATGCCGACTGCAGGAGGAAAGCCAAATCAGTGAAAGTGTAAGCATCTCTGTGCTGGCCGGGGTCCCACACGGCTGCTCCAGCACCCAGGGCTGCATCGGGGTAGGTCCATGTGGTTTCTCCTTGGGGGTGTCTTTTAGGAAGTGAGTCTTGGCAATGGAAGCAGGGAACTGGCTAAGGCAGCTGCACCCTGGTCCGACCATCACAAGAGACCCAAGAATTCGAAAGGCAAGGCTCAGCAAGCCATTTATCCTTCCGTCCTTCAATTAACCCCATGTGTGTTTATCAGCCAGGTTGGCACAATAAACGTTAACTATATCATATGGTAAGGAGGAACCAATGGTCCTAGATGAAGAAGTCGAAGTTACACTGAAAGCTTTAAGCAAAAACAAGGCTCCAGGAATTGATACATACCAATTGAAATGTTTCACCAAGCTAAGGAAGCACTAGAAGTACTTCGTCATCTGTGCCAGGAAATTTGGAAACCAGCTACTTGATCCATATTTGTGCACATTCCAAAGAAAAGGCACACATTATAGAACAATGTCATTGATATTAAATGCAAACAAAAGTTTGCTAAATTTCATCCAACAACAGTTGCAGCAATCTATTTCCAGGGAGCTGTGAGAGGTTTACGCCAGATTCAAGACTATGCGGAACGAGGGATATTACTGCTTATATCAGATACATCTTGGCTGAAAGCAGAGAATACCAAAATGGTGTTTACTTGTGTTTTACTGGTTATGCCAAGGTATTCAACTGTGTGAATAGTAACCCACTCTTAATAGTCTTGTGAAGAATGGGAATTCCAGAATACTTTATTGTGCTCCTGAGGAAGCTGGACATGGATCAAAAAGAAGTTGTGAGAACAGGACAAGGGACTCCTGCATGGTTTAAACATCAGGAAAGGTGTGTATCCTCTTTCCTGGGGTTGGATTCTCTCACCATACTTATTCAAACTGTGTGCTGAGCAAATCATCGGAAAAGCTGAATTCTATGAAGAAGCAGGTGGCATCAGGTGGAAAGCTTCTTAACAACCTGTGATATGTAGGGACAAACCTTCGCTTGTGGAAAACAAGGAGGACTTGGAACACTTGATGAAGAAGATGAAGAATTGCAGCCTTCAGTGTGGATTACAACTCAAGGTAAACAAGACCCATAGTCTCACAACTGGAACAATAAGTAACACCATGATAAGCAGAGAAAAGATTGAAATTGAGAAGGACTTTGTTTTGCTTGAATTCACAATCAATGCTCATGGAACCAGCAGTCTAGAGATCAAATAGAACATTTTATTGAGTAAATCTACTCACAAGACCTCTTTAGAGTATTGAAAAGCAGGAGGTTACTTTGAAGACTAAGGTGTGCCTGACCCAAGCCATGGTATTTGCTATTGCATCGTGTGCATGTGAAAGTTGGACATTGAATAAGGAAGATTGAAGAAGAATTAATGCATTTGAATTGTCATGCTGGAGAAGTGCCATCAACTGCCAAAAGGACAAATGGATCTACCTGAGAAGTACGGTCAAAGAGCTCTTTAGAGATAAGGATGGAAAGATTTCATCTTACATACTTTGGACAGCTTTTCGGGACAGACCAGACCCTGGGGAAGGACAGTGTGCTTGGTACATCAGAGGAACTGAGAAGAAGACAAAGGCCATCAAAGGGATGGATTGACTCAGTGGCTGGAACAGCAGAAGGACAATTGTGAGACTGGCACAGGCCTGGGCAGAGTTTTGTTCTTGTGCACATAGGTCACCATAGGTCGCAACCAACTTGTTGGCACCTAACAATAACTTTGACTTTCAGCATTAATCTCACATTATATATTATATAAACACATATTATGTGCATTTATTTAATCATTTTATAACCCAAGACAAAAATCACTGCCATCAAGTTGATTCTAATGCATAGCGACCCTATATACTGTTTCCAAAGCTGTAAATCCTTACAGAAACAGAGGGCCTCATCATTTTCACAAGAAATCCCCGGAAAATTTGAACCAGTCACCTTAAAGTTATCAGGCCAAGGCTTACTGAACAACATCACCTCATTCCTTAACGACCTTATATCAACAATTGACCCAAGGGCCTTAGCGTCAAAGAACTGTTTAGTTTGTTTATTAATTTTCTTCAACCTTAGAGGAATTATATTTTACAAATCCTGTTGTTCAAAATGATAGCCTACAGAATATATTTATGAAAGTTTCCTGGCTCCACTACAAGATATTCTGATTAAGTCATCTTGGATTGTGATTAGAGTTGTATGAACCACTAACAAAATGATTTAAAGAAAAAAGACTTGTATTTTGTAAAGGAACGTTTAAGGGGAAATAACACAAGTAAGGTGTATTTTCATGTGGAAAAAAAATCTGAAACCAAGTATTCTCTGCTGACATTTAAGTCGGTACAGTATAGACCTCGATATAGGGCCAAGCCTCCTCTATCACCTATAAGCAATTAAAAAGGGCAATGTACCCTAAAAGGTCTTGTAATCAACCTTCAACAACTGCCGGTACTATTTTTGGAGAATCTACTATGTGCAGTCATTGTAGAGCCATCAATGAAGCATCACACAAAGAGAAAAAAGCCCTTTGACTTAGCTAACCGGGGTGGAAAGCAATGCTGCAATGATTAACTATGAGGATATGATTCATGCCCTGCGGTGTTTCCTAACATGTAAGACGTTGACACAAATCCCTTCATTACGAAGGGTTTGTCTCACATGATATGTCCAATTGACTTTTGCCAAAGGCGCAACAATTCAAGGGAGTAAGGACAGCCTATTCAGCACACAGTTCTGCAGCAGTAGGATATCCACAGGTAAAACAGAACAGAACAAAGAACCCTCTCAATCCAATCTTCACCCTTGCTACCAGAATGGATCATGGACTAAAATGCCAAACAATTAGAAAAAGTAAAAAAAAACAAAAACCTAAACACAATTAAGACTAACTGAAGACTCTTCGACTTGGAAATAAATCCTTAAAATAATAAATGGTAAATTATAAATTGGACCACATAAGTATTAAAAATATTTGCTTTGCAAAATTAAGGGCCTGTTCAGACTATAAAAAGATAAAGTTATAGACTAAGAGAGAATATTTATAAACCACACATCTAAGAAATAGTTTTAGTGTATATGAAAATCTCCCGAACATCAACAGTAAAAGCCAACAACTTCACAAATAGAAATAACGAAACCCATAAACCGTACAATTTGAATATGGGAAAAGCAACAACAAAAACCAGGCTAGCTACTCCACCGAGGAGGGTGCCTGGCTGTCAAATAAGCACATGAAAGCACTTTCAGGATCACTAGCCATCAGAGCAGTGCAGAGTAAAGCAATAGGATCTATCAGAACAACTGTGTCAAAGAACCACTGGCTGTTGTGGATGTGGAGAAACTGGATTCTTCAGACATTGTTCGTGGGAATGTAAAGCAGTATAGTAACTCTGGAAAATAATTACTTCCTATACACTTAAGCATGCAACTTTAATTGCAACCCAGCAATTGCAACTCTTTGGGTTCTACGCCACAGGAACAAAAACCTGTGTTCACACAAAGCCTCTACATAAATCCTTATAACAGGTTTATTTTCAATTGCCAACAACTAGAAATTACCTCAATGCCCTTTAATGGGTGAATTGCTAAATATAATACGGCACACTCATACCTTGGAATACTTTTCAACTATAAAAAGAAACAAGCTACTGATAAACACAATAATTTGTATAAAGCTCAAGGGGATTATGCTTAATGGAAAAAGCCAATTCCAAAGGTTGCATATTATATGAGTTCATTTATCAAACATTTTGAAATGAGAAAACTATAGATAAAAGGAACAGTTTAATGGTGTGTTAGTCTGGGTAGATTAGAGAAACAAATTCATGGACACCAATAGGTATATAATAAAGAGCATTATATATGAGAGCAACAGAATATTCAGAAAACATCTCAGCCCAGTCCAGATCAAGACACAAGTCTAATATTTGCCCAGATGTCCAATACCAATCTACAAAGTCCTCTTCAGACTCACAAAAGACATGCAATGATGCTGAATGCATCTATAAAGATGCAGAAAGATCACAGGCCAATGGGTGGAAAGTCTTGTGGATCCAGTGGTATTGTAAGCATCTCAGCACTGGCAGGGGTCTCCTTGTGGCTCCTGTGGCTCAGCACACTGATGTAGTTCCACATGTCTTGTCATCTGCAAAGCCTCCCAGGGAGTGAGCATGTGTCACACCTCCAGCCCTCCAGCGAGCTATTTATTTCCTTGGCGCCTCCAAAGGAGGTCATCAAGCTGTGACCTGATTGACAGGCTAAACTCCACCGCTTTACTCTTACTAGTCTCAAATTGACAACAGATTATGTAACTACCACAAATGGCTTCACTGAAATAATGAAGGTGGCATTAGAAGAGGTGAGGGTGACTAAAAAAGGAGGAGAGCAACGGATCTTAGCATTGGTGGAAAGGGATTGTCTATCAAATGTGTATTTCAATATCCTGGTTGTGATATGCTAATATGTTTTGCAAGATATCACTTGAGAAAATTTAGTAAAAGGTACACATAAGTTCTCTGTATTATGTTTCACAATCATGCATGTAAATTGAGATTTATCTCAAAATTTTAAAAATGCTAATATAAAGAAGAAAGTGATTGGTGTATGCTGCAGAGAACAACAAATAAAAATGGCTTGAAATCAAAATACAATGCATAGTTAAATAATATTTTTTCAGACAGGCATTGTCATATTTACCATGTAATCATGTTTTGAAAATATTCTTTTAAGAAGTATGCCTGGAGTAAGATAAATAAAATTTGAAAAGATGTACATTATAAGTACAATGAAAAGAAAACCTAGACAAAGAAAAAAATCCCTTGAATGTATAAACTGCATTGTTTTAGAGAAGGTTTTGAAACACAGACACACATAAATGCACACATACACATACACTCATGCAAACTATAAAATAAACTTTAATAATGGTAGTATATATTACGTATGCTCTAGGCAAATGTGTACCTGTCCCTATATATAAACATATATATGCACATATGTACCTATATACTTATGTCTTATTTTAATATTCACTGCATGAAAATCTTTGTAATGCTTTATTTTGATACAAAAAATAATAGGTTACAGACCCACATTTTTCTTTTCCAGAAGTATATAAGAAGACATATAAGAGAACCAATTGCCCTTGACATTTTGAAACATTGGGCATCATAGGTTTTTAAAAGAAGAATTCATAATGTCTTTTTGTTTGGAACGTCGATTTCCAAAATTCAGATCCGCATGGTTGGCAGTTCGAAATCACCTGCAGCTCCGATGGAGACAAATGGTTTTCTACTCCCACAAGCACTTTACAGTCTCGGAAACCTACAGGGGGTCGCTAGAAGTCAGCATGGACTCGATGGCAGTGTGTTATTTTAGATTGCATCAAAGATTTAAGTGTCCTAAACTATGATGTTTCAAAATGATCGTATAATCGACAGAGAGAGAAAAGTGAACAAGGGAAGCCTGGTGAGAAGATGTAGTCAGCACCTATAGGGAGATGGCACATACTAACCGTAATTGATAGGAACCCTGGTGGTGATGCCAGGGGGTGGGTGACTGCTAATTGCAAGGACAGTGGTACAAGCTCACCAGCAGCTCCCTGGTAGAAAGAGGAGGCTGGCATCTCCTGTCAAGATTTACAGTCTTGGAAACCCTACGTACGTTTTTACAAGTAGGCATCACCTTGATGGCAGTGGTTTTGTTGGCATAGCTGATAATAGTAACATTTCAACACTGACATTGTTTGTACTCCAAACATTAGAAACGAAATTGAGATGGCGATTCTAAGGAGACCTAAATCCATCATCCTGTATCATATGCCGTTCAGTATAACAAGAGACACAGGAAAATAATATTACTTCATAATCATATTGAAACCACCAAGAGAATTAAAACCAAAATGGTGAAAATTAATCATCTCTGAGGGGTAAGTCTGGAATTGGTGGCCGTCAGGGAACTTTCTCACTTGACATCTTCCTCACTAATTGTCTATTAATTTCCCTTTGTAGACATCATATAGCATTTTAATCTAGAAACAGGTTAACACGGATAAAGTTCCTAGCAAGTTGTATGATGTAAGATATCATTTTTAAAAAGCCAAAAAACTAACGATGTGAAAGATAAGAGAAGCAGGACAGTAGGCAGAGCAAACACTTCGTCCTTAAGGGAAACGCCCCTGTAGCTTCAAACGCATTGCACGTATCTGAGAAAGAAGGAAGTGTGATCAAGCGGAAAAGGACTATGGGACTTTAAGGATTCTAGTTCTGATTCTTCTGATGGTTCCAAGTATTTTCATCCTTCTTGGATTCAGTGCTTTAATATAAAAATAATGGTATAGGGTTAGAATGTCTTCCCCTAAAATAATATTTTTTAAAGACTGTTAATAAAAAGAATAGAGTGAAGTACCAAAGATGAAGGGAGAAGAGAAGCCTACAGTGGCAGCCTTAGCTCCCTTGGCTTCAGGACCCACCTCCACTTTCCCTCAAACAGCCCCAGCAAGCAATGTGGAACCTAACCGAAGTCGAAGTCTGTGCCTCCCGGCCCTGCCCAACCTGGGACTCCTATGATAGGCAAGCTTGGTTTGATTCCCCTCCTTGGGTTGCACCAGGTACTTCCGGGTCTGCATTTCAACGGGATGCTCTCCCTGTCAAATTCTCCTTCCATCACTTCTTTTCACTGGAAAGAAACTGCATCTTGATTTTGAGCTGTTTGCGTTCAACGTTCATTCTCCTCTAGTTTAGCTTTTAAAACCATTACCTCCCAATAATGGAGTCCCCAGATAATGCAAATGGTTAACATACTCAACTGCCAAGCAAAAGGCTGGAGGCCCTCGTTGAAAACACGGTGGAGTACAGTTCTCCTCAGACACACACGAGGACTCCATGGATGGGAATCTGCTGGAGAGCAAGCAAGTGGCATTGAAATAAACCTCAGCGTCTGATTCCTGACGGAACTAATAAAGCTGGTGACTTCTAACTTTAAATTTCATCAGTGGTCCCAGGTGTTCACTCAGATTGAAAAGTTCCATATACTTCAGGACATCTACCCATATGTGTGTGTGTCTATACCTGTATATGATGAATATGCATGGACACATTTCTTTGTTTTCTTATCATTGTCTTCGTGCTTATTCTCATTTACTATTCCAAATTCACACCAATAGGCAGTCACTGGGACTGTATTTTGTACATATTCTTGTAATGAGCTGTGTTTAAGAGAACCAGTGCTATTTTTTAAGGAAGTGAACGAATTTCAATAACTCACGCTCATGAAACAGATCTTAGAGTGAAAATGACATTTCACCAGCTTAATAAACACAGGTTGCCTCAAAGAAAAGAATACAAATAATAGAAAACTTGGTTTTCACGTCTTAAAAAAGTTAGCCGGGTGCTTTGACTATTATTAAATATGTGTGGTTTCATCTTTTTTTTCCCTCTTCCTTCCCATCTCATTTTAGAGGACTCCTCAAGTAGTGCATGTAGTCCTTTGACCTACTGCAAAACTTCCAGAATTTTTCTGTTTCATTTCAAGAGTGCTGTTAATTGAATCAGATCTTGAATTTCACTCTGAATGAAGAAGACTTAGTTGGGAGTTCTGCTTCGTGTTTGATAAGAAGAGAGACTGCTGGTTTTCAGCTTTTATTATAACCTATTTTTTTTCCTGTCAAAATGTCCTTTAATGCAGACTGTTTTTAATCTCTTTAAATTAATGAATCTCGTTAAATGGCTCTTAAGAAAATCATTTTGATAATGGTTGACAGATTTTTGGCCCCAGATGGATAGTTTAAGATAGTTTCTTTTCTGAAAGAAAAAAAAAAAATCCCAACTTGCATTATAGTGTGTCTCTAATGAATAGTTTCAAATGTTCGTTTTCTGGTCTGTGACCATAGAGTGATTGAGTTGCTGAGTGGGTAAGGGCGGGGGTGGGGAGTGGGACTAACCTAGATTACACATCAGAACCAGGCCTCTAGACCTGGGGTTTTAGAAATTTTTATATTTGGGCTCTGTAGCACTCTTTTTATCAACTTTGTTTCGTGCCTTGTACTTTGGGTTGTTTTCCTTTATGTAGTGACTGGTTGCTTTTTGCTAAAACTTTCACAGCACATCCATGACGATCCTCATGGTGTCTCCCCAGGTTGTCTTTGATTGTAACCTGTGACTGCATTTAGCACTGAAGACTAAATATAGTATTTAGTCTACAGGCTATATATTGTGTCATCTGCTTTTTATTTGTGTATTTTCAACCATCAACTTCTATCTTATTATAAGCCTAAGAACATGCCATCATACCTACAGATAAGCAGCACAGGTGTAAGGGTGAGTTAGGTACTTGAATTATTTGACCTCATGTATTTAATCAATGATAGGTTCCTATAGAACATTCACATTTTTGAATGGCTTAGTCTCCAACTACTTTTTACTTTGCCTTCAAAGTATCTCCCTTCAAAAATATATGTGAACGCCACATCATATAACCACAGTAGATGAAAATAGTATGATTATTCAAGCAAACAACCAAAAAAACCCAAGACAGAACTTTTCAATATAAATCCCCAATGTTAAGGAGTTACGTAATTTGGACATTACAGATCAGCTCACAATAGGGTATATCTTAAGGGGAAGTGTTATAAAAAACTTAAAAACTCACTGACATTGAGTTGATTCTGACTCAGAGTTATGCAATGGGACAGAATAGAACTGATCTTTTAGGTTTCTGAAACTGTAAATCTTTGAGATAGCAGAAAGACTCACCATTTTCATGAGGAATCTGAGTGGTTTTGAACTCAACCTTGTGATTTAAAACCCTCTACACCACCAGAGGAAGCAGGTAGAAGAAAATCTTTATGTTCCACAGGGTTAATTGCCGCACCTTTCACTCATGTTTTCCCCTAGAATGAAGAAGCCATCAAACAAACTCTATTTGTTTGTGTGGAGTAAGAGATTGAATGAATGAGCAAGAAAGAGAGCAACATGCTCTAGAGTTCAAAAGAGGGTGATTTTCTTAGGGGCGTGCATGTGCATGTGTGTGTGCATAAGTGTTCATATATGTGCACACACACATACACACACAGAAAATCATTTTGTAGCATCCTTCATGAAAGGCATTGGAGCTCAGAAAATAGTAAGTGGGCAAGCATTTCGGATTCCTGGGTTTTATAACAGACATCATAGAATACCTCTCTGGAACCACGAAGGAGGGATGCCTATTACTCCCCACACCTCACCTTATAAAAAAATATAAAAATCCTATACTAGACAGCTAAGTATGACGACATTACAGAAAAGATAAAAATTTGTATTCCTTATCATTTTAATGATATTGTTCATGCCTAGGAGTTTGGATCTCCAACTCAACAATTTTTTAAATCTTTATGATCTCGCAATCTTGGGGAGTCATAAGAAGAATAAGCAAAATCAGGCCCTGCTGGATGGGAGCTTTCATGCTGTCATATTTCATATCCCATGGGAGATTTATTCCAGGTTTTCCAGAACTGAGATGGAAGAAATGATGCCTGGAATTAATTGGGAAAGTATTGGCTGCTTGTTTGTATTCTGATACAAGGTGAAATGGCTCATTGGCTTTAGGACACAGTTTTGGTTTTAAAAGTAAAATTCCAGAGCTAAAAGAGGGAGACAGCCTATGAAGATGGGAATATGGATATATGAGTAGAATCAAGCCAAAAGATGACACATCGTATTTTCAAATAATGTCCCTAATTATGTGCATTAATTGGTCCTCTAAGTGAAAGGTGGTAAGTCAAATAGGAAAATTCCTCCTGCTGACTATTGAATCTTTAACAGAAGGACATAGATTTTCCCGAAAAAATCATAATCCACTAATTCTGCACCTCAAAGAAAATTAAACAGTAATTACTCCAGGTCCAGTTTTAGTATTCATTTTAAAAAAAAGGAATGGTACTCTCAAGTCCTTTTCTATTCATTGCGACCCCACCTTACAGGACGGAGGACAGCTGCCCGGTAGGGCCCCAGGCCTGTCATCTTCACAGAAGCAGACGGCCTCATCTTTCTCCCTTGGAGCAACTGGTGGGTTTGAACCCCCGGCCTTTCATGAGCAGCTGAACACTTGATCCGTGCACCACCAGGGTTCCTTTTCTTCGTCAGAGACCTTTGCAATCAAGTACACTTTCCCAAAAGGTATTCGAGAAAGAAATTGCCACAGCCTCAATGCGATGATTCTATTTGGGGAGAGGAAAACTAAAAGGGAAATCTCTTATCCGTCCTTCTGAGTTTTCACAATATAAGTGCCCATGCTTATTTTATTTTATTCTTTTCCTTTACCCCGGGTGATAGATTATCAGGAAGCTGCTAGAACTCCTAGGATTTTAAATAATACATTCATGGGCTAGTCAATAGGCAAACATGAGATTTAAAGAGGCAGCTGCTTGTGGGATGGAGCATCTGAGTGGCTTGTGGAGAGGTAACATTGCGATACACCATTTCCAGGAAAGGGTTTATCATCCAAGGCCAGACTGGGGCATAGGCTGGGCAGGCTTCACTAGGGTAGTGTGCTGCGCTCACTAATTTCTCCAGTCTTGACAAAAGCAGCTCTTAGGAGAGAAGGCACCACAACCTTATTTGATGAAGAGGATAGATTAAGAAGGTTGAAGAAAACATGCATTTAGTCACCTTTTTTATAAAGATGTTGATCCAAATCCTTTATAACTTGTCTGTTGGTGCCTGAACTACTTTTCCATTGTCTTTGTATATGGTGCACCTCCTCATCCCAAAGGCTTCCTGCAAAGGTCTAGAGAATCCATCTTTACCTTTCCGATGGAGAGTCAGGAAATGATCACTGTGGGACCAAATTGTGCTTTTCTCTGCTTATGTATGTGCTGGGGAGCCAAGAATGCTTTCTATATCTTAAAATAATTACATTTTAAATGTGACATGTTACTGTGAGCCACGAAGTCAACTCTATCTCAGAAACCATGTAGGACAGAGTAGAACTCCCCATTAGGGCTTCCTAGGCTGTTTCCTCTATAGAAGCAGATCACCAGGCCTTTTCTCCTGCTGGCCTGCTGCTGGGCAAGAGCCACCAGCCTTTTGATAAGATGTCCCCGGGCTCCTTTGTTCCAACATCCCAAACTCACTGCCTTTCAGTCAATTCCAACTCACAGTGAGCCTATAGAGGGTTCCTAAGACCATACATCTGTGAGGGAGCAGACAGCCTCATCTCTCGCCCGAGGAAGGGCTGTTAGGTTTGAACCACCGACGTGTGGTTAGTGCCACGAAGGCTCATTTCTTCCTACATAATATCCTCCAATTTGGCTCTTGGTCCATTTTATCTTAAAAAGTTGTCCATTTCTGATCTAAGCCATGATCCTTTGCATTTATATTTTCAGCTAATATATACATAGGGCCAGATATCCACAAGGACGTGACAACAAAAAGTGTGTTGTGAGTTGCTTTTTTGGGGGGGCCTTGAACTGGTCTTTGGACTACCTTTCCATTTGAGCTAATTCTACTTTGCCATGGAATACAGCCATATGTGGAATAATGTTGTGTTTGCTTCGCACAGTACTATGGACATATGAAACTACACTCACAGAACTTGAAACCCAGGAGTTGTCATATAATTTTTGATCCTCTGCTTTAGGATCAGATAATGCATAAACCCACCCTACTAACCCACCTTTTCTTTTAGATTATAGGAATGACTTCGTACCTGTGGAATAAAAGAGAAGAGAAAAAAGAGCCTTTCTTTCAATAAACCAGGAATCTCAGGCCCAGAAATGAAGATAAGAGTTCTCTGTATTTGGTTAACAGTCAGTTAAAAACAGAATCAGAACTAAGACGAGAGCACCATTAAAGGGTAAGCATCCCCATTTGGCTGTTGTGAGCCTATCATGCCCACCTAGACATGAATACACCCACTGCCTTCAAGTCTGTGCGGGTGCACAGCATTCCCATTTAGGATTCTCAAGGCTCTACATCTTTGTGGGAGCAGATTGCTTCATCCTTCTTAGAATAAGTGGGTTTGGACTTCCATCCTTGCAGTCGTAGTCCAACACTTACCCACCACCACCACCAAGGCTCCTTGTGTATGCAAAGGACCAGGAAAAACACCTAGTGAATGGTTACACACACATCTGGGTTGGTCATTCTTGGCCTGAAATTTGGGCTGTTATTTACAGATTTATACTTTTGTTGTTTATTTGTTCTGATAGAATTTGGTTTGGCTTTCTAATTAGCCAAATTTCAGTGATTCAAATCTACCAACTCATCCCAGGAAAACTGATGTAGCCCTCTGCTTCTATAAAGTTCTATAGCCTTGAAAATCCTATGCAACTGCTCTACTCTGCTCCGTAGAGTGAGAGTGGCTCAAAATTAACCCAATGACAGCGGGTTTGGTGTCTTTGGGATTAGGGAGGTACACACATATGTGAAAGAAAATATCTGTAGTATGTGAGCAAGGAGTGCAGGACCATCTATCTGGTCAAGACCCTAGAGAAACACCACTATATTGAGGCATTATTTTGCTAAAATAATTTTTGCTGTTGCTGTTGTTGAAAATATACATAGGGCAACAACCCTTAGTCATTAAAGATATTTCTTGGGTGCTCACCAAAATGTTGGTGGTTAGAAACCACCAATCACTGCATAAGAGAAAGAAGAGGCTCTCTACTTCTGCTAAGATTTACTGACTTTGAAATCCTCTCTGGTTGGTGCGGGCAAAACAAGGCTGGTGCTACCAAGTCTGGCTTAATTATGAATGCCTTCCTTACTGAGGGCAACCCACCGAATTCCTCTCAGGCATGACCCGAGCCTTTGTGGTCCCAAAGATTGGGTATGATCGCCTTGTTTGTAAGAAGATAATAAAACACCAAATAGGAAATGTCGAATGGACTTTGTGTCATTTCACCGAAATAGATGCTTTCATTTCCCCTGCAATTAAAAGGAAAGAAAAAATGCTGACAAGATAAAAGTAGTATTTGTATGAGTGTGTGTGTGTGTGTGTGTGTGTGTGTGTCTTTAAAAGTCTTACTTATAGCCATTATTTAAGAGATAGGCCAAGGCATGGGCTGCTTTTTCTGCGTTTTATTCCATCAAATCTTCACACCACTCATAGAAAATGGTTACTAACAATTTTATGTATAAAACGGAGCTCATACTAAGCATCTCAAACTCCTAACCATTGTGTCGATAGGGACTCGTAGTGATCCTACAGGAAAGACTAAACTGCCCCTGTGAGTTGCTGAGTGTAACTCTTTACAGGCAGAGAAAGCCCTTCTGGTTTAAACCTGCTGACTTTCTGTTAGCAACACATAACCACTATGCCACCAGGGCACCATGACTAAGCATCACAGAAGTGACATTACCTGTCAAGGGTATCCACTATTTATTAGCAAAGTTAGGACTCACATTAAGATTGAAGCTGGTAAAGCTTTATGTTATTTAAATATAAACTGTTTTTATTTAGAGTGATAAGGGCTCCTCTTGGAAAATTCAAAAACTGTAGGTAAAAGTGATAAAATAAAGATAATCTTTAATTTGTCATTCAGACATCAATTTGTGGTATATATTCCAAGTTATTTTTCATATTCCACCTCTACTCTCTTAACTACAGAGGTTCCCATTTATTTAATCTGTAATATTGAAGGAAAAGCAATTCCTTTAAGCACAGCTTCAAAACCCTGTGATTTTTGTACCTGGAGTTATTTTGCTTTCCATTTTCCATTTCCTTAATGGAAACAAACAAACAAAAAAGAATGCATCTACACAGAACAATAGGCAGATTTCCACGGACAGCTCAATTTCTCCTGAACCACATCCTGCAGTGGATTTCTACGTATGGGACACGGCACCCCCGCCTCCCCATTTCATTTATGTTGATGAGACCAAAGATAAAAGGCTGTTGGCTTAGAAAAGGTATCACACTGGTGTACAGTAAAGTAAGTTTAGTGAAGACAAAAGTGTTGACTAACTTAGAAACCATAGGACGTCATAAATCCAGATGCCAGCAGCTAATCGAATGACATTGAACTAGTGTCAACCACGAGTCAGTCACCTCCCCTTTATATGTTCAGTCCTTCTGTTTGGCAGTTGGTGGTGGTATTTTCCCTCCAGTCTCCTCCTGACTATTGCACTGACAGAAAGATTAGCAAGTTGCATAATTGCATTAGGATAACAAGTCAGTTCTGGGAGCAGCTGATACTCTGGCAGTATTTTTAGAATAATTTGAAAGAGCTGCCATTACTGTCTGGTTGAGAACTGTCTTCATTTGTCAGAAGGGACAGAGAGAAATGAGCTGATCCTCAATTTTCCAAATTACAGAGTACTTGAAAGATGGGTAAGAAGAAGCGAGAAGTAGATCAAGTGGGTAGAAAAACACAGACATCACTAGCACCTTTTTCAGCGACTTATTTTTTTAAGTCATGGAAAATATATTCATTATTTCACATTTGGCCTTCATTTCTTCTGCTCTGATTTCCCTCTGACTTCCTCTCCTCCTCCTCCTTCTCCCTTTCCTAGTGCCCACATGTGTGTACAACACACACACACACACACACACACACACACACACTCACACAGACACCCATGCAAACACATGCAGAGACTCAGCCGAGACTGCAGAAAGACTTCTTTTCCTTGAAAAAGTGCACATATTATACATGTCCACACACTAACCTCAGAATGCATCTCTCTGACCCATTTGCACTTTCCCATTTTTCTGAGCCTCAATTTATCTATAAAATAAGGATGAAACTGTCATTCTACCAGGATGGTTATAACATTGTGAAATAGGTTGAAACTCTTGAATTGAAATGCTAGGAAGCCATATTGTACCCCCATAAGCAAAAAATAGGAATCTTTCTCTGGGAAAATGGATCTGTTCCACCGTTAGGATGGCCAGAAATGTCTGAGCTTTCAGGGCAGCTGTAACTAATACTTAGGATTTGGCATCATTCTCCTTATTTCTGCATGTGTTTATGTACCTGATCTCCTCTGTGAAGTTGTACAAACTCTTCAGAAAATGAACTTCAATATCTTAATAGGCCAGTACAGACCACAATGAAGTATCCATAAACAAAAAGCAGACATTGACCCGGGTCCTTCTGCCAGCCTTCTCTCGGCCCTCTCAAGACCCATCCCAAGTCCAAGGCTGTCTTCACTAGACATTCATGAGGGACCTCTGTCATGCGTTCTTATCTTCTTCTCTTCTGACACATTGAAATATAAATACAATGCATTTATTGAGATATATATTTATAAAAATATATAACATGTAATATTTACAGTAAAATAAAAGGTAAAAAGAAATAAGGAAAGTATGACTCATTAGCAATTTTATGTAATTGATCACAGAAAAAGCAATGGGATTGAGAGAATAATATGATGTCTTGAGTGGTTTCCTGCTTTGGGCAGCAAGGAATCATAGGAGAGGAGCCTGAGTTGGAAAGTATCCGAAAACCCTAACATACTTGTCAAGGCTGGTGAGTGGAGGTGGAGCTTTGTTGTTTCAATGGAGTTAGAACTGGTTGGGAAGGAAGGATAATGTAAGAAAGCAACACATTTCAAGAATTTGGTATGTTCAAAAGGGGAGCATAAGGGATTAGAGAGGAAATATTTATCAAAATAAATGATAAAATAAAAATTTTCTTAGTGTTCAACATCTCCAAAGCCAGCACATACCGGTCACTGGTTTATGACCATGGTCACAGTCAATATGTGTACTAATTCTACTAACTTTTTAGAGGTTAAGATTATTTTAAAATATTAGTACTGACTGGTACTTTTTGTATAGCAGGATGTATTTCTTTGCTT
>NW_022106189.1:23698181-23700108 GCF_000313985.2 Echinops telfairi | reverse complement strand
TTATTGGATGAAAGGAAACATCAAGAAATGAAGACAAAAAAGATAACAGAATGGCATGAAAAGGCAAGAAAGAGTAGATGGAGGTTCAGAAGAAGGGACATGGACACATTTGATCTTTATTTGTTTCTCCCAGAAGTGGAACACGAAAACACACCATTGATGATGGTATTGGTGTTTTGCCCAGACGCCAGGTGTAATATACTCATGTCCCACCAGTTACAGGAGAAGATCAAGCTGGCTATATGTTTCACTTTCAGCTTCTTTTCAACTAGTCTAACTAATCTGGTAATTCTATATTTTTACTTAGAAGCTTGGATCCCGAATCACACAGCTGCTTTGCAAACCCCCACAGCGACTGCACTCAGACATCCTCAACCTCCCTCTTCCAGGGTCACATTCTGGCTAGGAGGATTTTTTGGCAACCAGGGAGGAGAGCCACTTTCTAAATGGAATCTGTCTCCTGGCCAAATTTTCAGTCCAGGACATGTATTTCTGCCTAAAAAGGATCGTTAACATAGTTTTTTGGTTGTGTTTAATGTTGACTTCCAAAGTAGAACCCAGGAAGGAGATGGACTTCAAAGTTGGATGGGTCACGGGTTGATTTGCTGATTGACTCACATGAAAGAAAGCAGACTCAGTTGTTGCAGGGTTGGGCCCTGACCATATCTTTGACTTGGAATTTTACAAAAATGAGAGCTCACTCACCTAAGGATGAGTCATCTTGGTATTTCCACCATCAAACACAGTGCCTAGTATGTAGTAGGTACTTGATGAAATGAAAAGAGGCATACATGAAAAATAATATTTCCTGCTTTACCTCAGTGTCATAAACACATAGATAGAGCGCTGAAAAAACTTTTAAAGCACCAAACACTGAAGGAGAGCTCTCATAAAAAGGTGAGATACACAATGAGAGCAACACTTTTCCTTCCACCTTCCTGGAAAAATTATTGTTAGATAAGGCAAAGGATGGGTGGTGATCTGAACTGTGCAAAAACAACAAAGTTGTAGGTGTGCAACAAACATCTTGACCTGCACAAGGCAGGGAGAAAAATTACAATAAGTAATGGTTGAAAGGCATTTCACCTAAGAATTTTCCTTCTAATTATGTATGAAATAAGCCTTTCGTAAATGTTTTCCTGCTCCCTTATGCAGGGTGGCACAGTCCAAAGATAATTGTTCTGTAAGTTTTAACTCAGTGCTGCTCTCCACATCCCATGGAAGGAAATAGGGGTACAATCACGTATTTGTCCAGCCCAACTGGCTGACTCAGTCTGTTCTGCTGCTGGCTTTTCATGACTGTGAAATACATTGTGATCAGTAATAGTACATCTGATTATACATTTTATTATTGTGTCTCTCTCTGATGTACTACGATTTGTACATTCAACTTTGAAACGTTTGGTAGTAATCAGCCTAAAAAAAAGTTGACAAGCTCTGGTTACTTATTTTTAGAAAGCGAGGCTCTTTCATTAAAAGGAGGAGGGTACAGCTATTCACCTCAAGTCTTCCGTCTGTTGTGTGTGGGAGCGTGGCTGGTTCCAGGGATGTTTCATGTGGTCCAGTTCTTGCAGATGTTAGTTTTAGGCTGTTGTTTATCATCCTCTTAGCCTGCTTGTAATATGTTACATTTATAAAGAATTGTGAAAGTAATGGGAAAAAAAGGTGAGATATTACTCATAACAGCATGTATCTAATTTTGAAAGAGGAATATATATGTATGCATAAGTAATTTACTTGCCTTATATCAGAAAATGTGTATTTGAACCCCTTTCTTTCACAAATGTGAGAACAGATACGCAGCAATATGAAATAGCCTGCTTCAACTCTGACAGTTTGTTAACAACAGAATTGGGTAGCTTGCTCTTGAACCTTGCCAGTCTGGCTAGACCAGAGGATGTACACTGGTGCAGAGAGGAACTGGAAA
>NW_022106189.1:23685612-23697544 GCF_000313985.2 Echinops telfairi | reverse complement strand
AGCATGTCATGTTGGGGCCTGCCTCCCACAGCAGTAGGTCTGGCCACTGTGCCCTATGAGAGCTGTGATTAAATTCCACTCTTCCCTGGAAGACATCCAGCCAGGAAATGTTTGCTGAGGGAATGAACGCAGGAGGAGAGAGAGGAACCAGAGAGTCCACTGCGAAGCAGTGCTAGAATCTAGAGATAGGAGAGCTGCAGCAGGCATGGTCACCTTTCACAAAGATCTCGGTCTGGTGGGACTGGCAGTCAGTAAACAGCAATGGCCACCACAGCACTGTGGGGTGAGAGGCTTCACCAAATCCTCCTGATGATGCTTTAAAGCAGTGGGAAAGAAGTTACCTTTATATCAGAAAGAAGAGTGGGATGTCAGAGAGAGGCGCTTTTAAAAGGCCTAGTGAAGGACATGCATGCTCAGAAAACAAATGGCCAGTTTCCACACAGCGAGGACCAATAACATGAGAGAGCATGATCGCATCCCTCCTAGTAGATTACCCAGAGAGCATTGAGCCTCTGAGAGCTTTGACATCTGAAGCAAGTTTCACAGTTAAAATGACTGTGAGATCCTTCCATTTCTGGCTTAGTTTCTTAAGCAAAATACCACAAACTGAGTGGCTTAAAAAATTAATTTAAAAACTAAAGAGCAAGAGGTTAGGAGTTTGAATCCAGGGGGATAGGGGCAGAGCCTGGGGGGCCAGCAGCAATATACTTTAAGTATCTAGGGGAAGCAGGCAAGCTATGTTTTTGCCGTTATTACTCATCATCAAATTGACTCCAGCCCACCGTGACCCTGTGTACAATGGAATGAAATACTGCCCTGTCCTGTCCCATCTTGATGGTCATTTGTATGCTTGACGCCATTCTTGGGGTCACTGTGTATTGCGATTGCTTTTCAAGCTTCCAACTCATCTTCCAGAACTATAACAATATCCTGCTGTGATCCACAGTGTTTGCATTGCCTAGTTTGGGAAGTAGAATGACAGACTTTTCTTCCTCGTCTAAGTTCTGCTGAAATGTGGTGACCTTTCTGTTGTTGGAAGCAGCGTCAGCTTCATAGCTCCAGGGAAGCCACCACAGGATGACAGACTGACAGACAGATGATGGGGACAATCCAAACAGCCACCCTAAATATATTTGTCTGATAGATGGGAATAAGAATAAGAGCTACATAAAAGAAATAAGAGAATCACCCTTCCAGTTTCAAGGTGGGCCTTCAAAGTATTAAGTAACCCTGTGTCCAGTACCTATAAATATTAACTTTATTTGGAATTAGGGATTTGTAAATACAATCATTTTAAGAGGGGCCTTAAATCAATGAATGCCGTGTATACTAAAGAAATGAGAGGAGAGGTGGATTGAAAAAATGTGAAAAGACAGGGGGAAAGGCCGAGAGAAGATAGAGACAGAAGTCTGAGGGATGCACCTATATAACAGGACAGGCCAAGCATTTCCGGGAACCACTAGGAGCATCAAGTAGGAATTAAAAGGCTCTTTCCTAGAACCTTCAGAGGGAGCCCAGGCCAGCCCATAACTTGATTTCAAGTGTTGAGCCTTTAGAACTGCAAGATAATAAGATAATGCCAAGTCTTACCACAAAGGCCTTTGGTAAAGGTAACGGCCTTTGATAGACAGAACTGAATGGATGTATAGACTTTATTCAGAAAAAAGACAAGGCTTTGTGATCCCATAGAGAGTTACAGTCTTGGAAACTTATAGGATAGTTTACTCCTTCCCTAGAGGGTCATTATGAATCTGAATTGAGTTGAGTTGATAGACTTCATTTATTCCTAGCAGCATCAGTTTAATATGTTTGGATATTCATCTTTGACTCAGATCCTCCCCATCTATCTTTCAGTGCAAGGTCAGGAACATGTCCGCTTATGTGGAAGGTTGGGTCCTAGCTATTGAATACTAAAGCTGAGAGTCTGTTTTCCAGAAAGTTTGAATTATACAAAAACTTCCTTTTAAAGCAAGGTTCACGAAAACCTATTTCAGAAAGATAAGACAAGTTTCAAAACAAAAACCAAATTCACTACCATAGCGTCCATGCCGATCCCCACTATGGGTTTTCAAGACTGTGTAAGTGAGGAGAAAGCCCGTCTTTCTCATGAGGACTGCTGGTGGTTTTGAACTGCCAAAGACAAGGTTATTGTAAATAAAGGTAGGTAGTATTCAGAGGACAAATGAATCTATCACAAGGAAATAATATTCTAAGCAAAGATTTGGGGATAAGAAAGAATCTGGCACCTTCTGGAATAGTGTAGGTGGAATATGAGGAAGAACAAGGTAGAACCCGAGGCAAAAGGTTGAATAAGTGGTTGGAAATATTATTTTGTGTTAATATTATAGCTTCACTTAATCAATAAGATGAAATATATGTAACATGAATATGTCAAAGATTTCTAGGGTTTTTAGTTTGTTTTTTAGATGCTAGGCTATATTGTTTCCATTTTATTTTTCTACATTTCTGATATTCTATACATTTTCTCAAAAGAACATGAATTTTGTTTATAATATAGAAAACACATAGATTACTCAAATGTTGAATGATGTGCCATTGAAGGTCAGTGTGTGGAAGGTATTAGAGAAAAGGAAATGCATTAGGATGAACTAGTTATAAATACTACCATAGGTTTAAATGATTAGAATAAACATTTAGACCTCTTCAAATAAGCAAGTTACTAAGGATACAAAATTATGAATTGTTTAATGGGAGAAATGTATAAATATGCTTGGCAAGAATATAGTTCTTGTCAAAACTATACACAGCTGATATGCTTATTTTTGGTACCCGAGTCAAAAGACAGCAGAAACTCAGCAAATCCACACAGGAGTCGTATCTAAATGACAAGTATCTGATTCTAAAGCTTAAGTGCAGTTATTATGCAAGAGTGACCTTCAGGCTTACAAATATGATAATTCTATATAAATGACACTCCTATGCGGATTTAGTTATAAGTAAATATTTTCTAATATAAACCCAAGCCAAAAATCAAACCAACATATCCTTTATATATTAAATTGTTTTATTTTTTTTATAAATTGTTCTACATAATTCTAAGAACCTTCACTTTTCCCTTTAACTTTGAACCTTTAACTTTGAGCCTTATTGAAGGTTCACTTGGTTCCTTTGGCAAAGGGGTGGAGGCACTTCAGTGCTTCAGAGGAGAAGTCTGAGGCCAGCATCAGTTTCCTTACGTAGATTGCCTAAATATTTTTAGGACATGGCCTCTATAAAATAGAATTTCTAGGGTTTTTTTTTACTATGTATTGATTCATTTTTTTAAATCAGCATATATATATATGCTCCTGTTTAGAAAATATTCCTTGCATAATTCTTACCAGTATGGGTTATTTTCCAATAGTAGGAGGTGGGGTAGTTTATTTTGGCATTAAGAAATATGCTATTTGTAATGACAGCAACTTTCCTTCTATGTTAAATTTCTAGGCATTGTTATTATGAATAAATGTTGACCTTTGTCAAATACTCAGTCTATATCCTTTCAGATGATCATTCTCATTATTTGTTTATTTATGTTGGTTAGTTTTTCTCATTTAAAGCCAGGTTTGCATTCTTTAAATAAATTTATGATCTTATTTATTTACTTTTAATGTTATTGAGCTGTAACTAACATATACAATTCAATAGTTCAGTCATATCAAGAAGGTTTGTGCAATCATCTCCACAATCAGCTTTGGACCCTTTTCTTCCTTCACTTACCCATTTTGTTCGTAAGGTAAAAACAAGAACACAAACACAACATTGGAAAGTGAACCGTAATGTCAATGTCAGCATGTGATAGGAATAAAAAAAGTCTGCAATTCAGGTTGTGAGAGGCTAATTTGAGAAATGTGAAGAGCACATCGAAGTATAATTGACAGAAAATGAAAAAGAACGAAGCAATGCTTATGTTTCAGAAGTGATCCTCTTAAAGCAGGATAATATGTGGATACAAATATTTATATAACCATGAACGGGAAAGAGGTATTGAAATCTTATGTCCTGGCCATCACCAGGTGAGTCAAGTATTAATAATGATGATAAACACTTGCATCGCTCTTACTGTGCACCAGGTCACTGAGAGGGTATAATTCTCAGCCTATGAGTGTCTTTTTATAGCTATGTTATATTTAAGAAGCAAGAAACAAAAACTATTTCAATAAATTATACATGACAACAAAGGTTCTGAGTAGCAGAGTTGAGATTTAACCAGCTGTGTGTTGGAAATACTTCCTAATAACTCCCAAGAACTGATTGTGAGCATTGAACTTGAAGGCCAGCTACAGCATGTTAGCATGTTGTTGTCGTCATTATTGTTGTTGTGTTGAATTGAGTCAATTCTTAGTCAAAACACCTCCACAGGACAAAGCAGAACTTGCCCCAGAGGGTATCCTAGGCTGTAATCTTTAAAGAGCAGATCTCTAGGCCAATTCCCCCATACAGCAGCTGGAGGGTTCACGTCACAGGTAGTGGTCAAACACTTATCACGTGTGCCACCAGAGTGCTTACCATCGTGTTAAATGCATTGCCATTGGATCTATGCAGACTATGGATTCCCAAGACTGTAACTCTTTATAGAAGTAGAAAGTCTCATCTTCCTCCCACAGAGTGGTTGCTGGTTTTGAACTGTTGAATTTGTGGTTAGCAGCTCAACGCATGGCCCACTATGCCACCGAGGCTCCTAATATCATGTTATCAGTCTGAAATGAACTAAAACTAAAGAATTGAGCCTCAGAATTCGGTAAATGGCACAAATCAACAACCCCTTCTCTAAGACTCAGTTGCTAAATATTTACCTTAAAACTATTGGATTTAGTGAACAGTCTTCCCCATAGACCATACTCTTCAGTATTATGCTATGTGGAAATGACAGATATCTCAAGATAAGAGACAACGTTTTTTCACAATGGATTTTGAACAATAGGGATGACTTGGCATCCCTAACCTTGGGGTATGCAAATAGAGAATAGGTAATGACAGCATAGAGCTCTAAAACAAACAAACAAATAAAAAGTCAAACTCACCGTTACTGAGTCCGTGCCGACACATAGGACAGGGCAGAAACGCCTTGGTGAGATTCTGCGACTCTAACTGGGGCAGTAGAAAGCCGCTTTCTCCCTCAGAGCTCCTGGAGGTTTCAAACTTTGGACCTGTGGATCGCAGCCCAACGTGTAACCCCCATGGCACGAGGGCTCCTGCATAGAGCTATTGCTCAGAATATTAAAACAGTGGGTAAAAAAGTTGGTACATTTGACTCTTGGACCTTATATATGTTTTTCTGTCCTCCTCAGATAGAAATAGCATAGCATGTGGTGCACATGATAATATTAATTTAGGTTAGGATATTCTCACTAAGAAATATAACATTCTAGATGCTTACATTTGAGCCAATATTAAGTTTGGCTCAATACATATCGTCATTAAAAATATACCATTTTGAGAAACAAATCTAGAAACTGTGAAGTTTCAAGTTGAGGAGGCTGATTCATAAACCAAATTAAACATTTCCCAAAAATGCCAACCAAAGTCTGGGTATTTTCCGGGTACATCTTTCAGAGCAGCATGACATTTCCTCTGAGCTTTGTTTTATATTATAAAAGATTGCACTAAACTATAAGTTAAGGTTTGCCAACCTTACGGCCTATTCTTTTAGAGGAATAGATGTCAATTTTGGCCTTTTTTTGTGTGCTGATAATCAAATCTATTATTTTTTTACTTTATTTTATTTATTTTTTAATAGTTTTATTAGAGGCTTATACAACTCTTATCACAACCCATACATACACCAGTTGTGTAAACCATATTTTGTACATTCATTGCCTTCATCATTCTGAAAACATTTGTTCTCCACTTAAGCCCCTGGCATCAGGTCCTCTTTTTTTCCCCTCCCTGCCCGCTCCCCCTCCCTCATGAACCCTTGGTAATTATGCAAAATAAAAAAACCCAGAGTAAGGAAGTAATAGTGTCTTGATAAAGTTTCCTTGAAATTCGCCCTTTTTCAGCTGCCCTTGCAGAAAGGGGTTTAGGGTAGAGGGAAATTCTATGAAGAAAAAATGTCTCTAATCATAACACAATGCATGACTAAGGTACTTCTGAAAACGATGGAGCATTAGGATGAGAAACAAAATGCTCTTTGATTACTATGGTTTCAGACTAGAGGCACTCTGGTCTGGGCCAGTGGGTGTGCACAGCTCCCACGCTGAGCACAGTCGTCCTTGATGGGCACCACAGTGGCGATAAGTGTGCTTTAACCTTGCTCTCTCATACTTGAGGTCTCTCCAGGTTAGTGTTTTGAAAGGGATTTCACTGTTGACCTCGGTCATTATGATTTGCAGGTGACTGACTGCCATCATTAGCAGCCTCCTCACACATCTGCTTCTTCCCTGGGTTTTCTAAGGATAACTGTCTTGATTCCTTATGTCACTTGTCATTTGTTTTCTTGCACCCAATATATCTCAGGATCATATCTGACAGGTGGGAGATGAACTTGGCCACATAAAAACAGTCCTTTAATTATCTGCAAACTTTCCAAAAAAGATCTCTCGGAAATACTCTTCAAAATACTAGCTGTAGTAAGTGATTAGTTTTAAATTTAAAAAATCTTTTTTTTTTTAATCTTTTTTATTTCCTTTCTCTTTTTCACTCCAGGCAGAGAGGAGAAAATGAGTAGTGGTCAAAGGAAAAAACAAAAAGAGAAAATTCGGATGTAAAATACGATTTGAGTGCTGTTATTTGGCTCACCACGTTGCTAAATGACTTCTTGTCTTTTGCCTTCCTGTGTTTCATCCCGTCAGTAAGCTAATGTGCCTCTTACTGTGTGCACTATGGAAATGAATAGAGGGAGCTAAGAGATTTGCCCCAGTGTTATACAGATCGTAAACGTGGTGTGCTAGAAAAGCAAACAATCGTGGAACAACCTCGAAGTGGTGCAGGTGGTGAAAATTAAAATTCAATTTGTAGTTTTAGAAAACTTTGAAGCCAGTTGACATATTAAAAAACAAAAAAGAGCGTGCAAGTTGAATTATAGAGTTTTGCTAATATTGAGTACTCTCTACTCAACATTATCCCCCAGGGTAAACAAACAAAAACCCTAAGCATATTTAAAAGAAAATCCTCAATACAGTCATTTTCAGTTTTCAATTTTAAATTTCAGCTGGACTTAGGTATGTATTTCCTATATATACAAAATATAGAAAAATACTAGTCCATGCCATTGATATAGTGAGTGCATGGGAAAATGCAAACAAGTAATACATACACTAACAACTCAGCAGAATTATCAGAAAATGCACTCAGGCTTTACAATTAATACAGATAAAGGCTATTTCCATTGTCCACATTGGTCTTGAATTCTTCTTGCTTTGGACTTTTGCAAAGTTCATTCCCTCTTCCCTCCTTTCCTACTGCCCTCTGCCACTGCCGCTGCCTCTGCCTCTTATTCCTTTTCAAAATCAAATAGCCGTGACCCATAAATCTGTTGCGATGTCGAAAAATTGTCCTCTCCTCGCCTATATACACACACTGTTTACTTATTAAAACTATCTGCACCTTACCATGTTTGTATTAACTATATTTTAGTGCCATTTATTATCGTCGTTTTGTTGGTTTCTTTTTGCTATCACTCATGGTAGAACAAGAAATAGCCCAAATAAACAAATGGTGCCATGGCAAGGATTTTTAGGATTAGTCAAAAGTTTGTTACTTTTTTCAGTTTGACTTTCATACATACGATATTCTATTTATTATAATAACACCTTAAAATACCTTTTGTTTATTCCTTTGGTACAATAAACTGTTTTCTATTAACATTTTCAAACCCCAGCAGATGGCAGACCTTAGGGTCAAGTCCCACCACCCAGTAGTTGGACTAACAGGAACTATTTTTTTACCGGTTCAGCAGAATGACACCTAATGACAATAGTCTCATTTTTTACTCATTTTCCTAAAATAGTAATGATAAAAGGTAGTAAACAATGTAATAAAACAGAAATTATGAGGGTGTTACAGGACTGAGCAGGGTTTTGTTTGTTTGTTTTGTGCATATGGTTGCTGTGAGTCAGAACATACTCAACCACCACCACCACCACCACTTCTCTCATCATAGATTAATTTCCTGGGTATCTACTTATTATACAATTGAACTAATGTATTATGCACTCTTGCTTTTTATTTTGTTCAGTTTATATTGCTCAATACTAAGTTGGTGCTTTCTTAATTGCTGTGATATATTATACAGTTAATTCTGACTCCTGGCCACTCTATGTACAATATAACAAAACACTACCTGGCCGTATACTATTTATCACAATCATTGCTATATTAGAGCCTCTTGTTGCAGCTGGTGTGACAATCCATTTTATTGAGGGACTTCCTCTTTTTTACTGACCGTCCATTTCACCAAGCATGATGTTTGCCTCCTGCGACTGGCCCCTCCTGGTAACTGACCAAGGTAAGGGAGATGGAATCTCAACACCCTCACTTCTAAGGAGCATTTTGACTGTTCTTTTTGCAACCGTGATTTGCTTCTTCTTCCAGCAGTCCATGGATGTTAGAAAATATTCCAGGGCTTGCTTATTGCCAACATTATAACTCACAGGCATTAATTCTGCTTCTATCTGTTTTCAGATTGTGCATTCCTGTGGGGGATTGAAATGCCCTGGTTTGGGTTAGTCTTCAAAGTGACACTTTGTTGCTTAACATTCAAAAGGTCTTTTTGAAGATTTGCTGAATGCAATCTATCATTCGATTTTTTTTAACTGCTGCTTTTATGGAAGTAGATTGTTGATCTAAGTAAAACAAAATCCTTAACTACTTCAGTATCTTTTCCATTTATCATGGTGTTTCTCATTGGTACAGTTGTGAGGATTTACTTGTTCTTTATATTGAGATATACAGGAAGTAAAAATAAAAAGCTCACTGACATTGGGTCGGTGCTGATGCAGAGTAACTCCATACGACAAGGCAGAACTGCTCAGGTGAGGTTCTGAGACTCTTTAAGGAATAGAAAGCCTGTCATCTGTCTCCTGTGGCGTTGCTAAGGGTTTCAAATGGCTGATCTTGCAGTTAGCAGTCCAATATGTAACCACTATGCCACAGGACACCTATGTTGAGATGTAGGGCGTCCTGAAAGATATTGTTTGATATTCATTAGTAAGTGCGTCAAGTCCCCTTTCAGCAAGCAATGTGGTTTCACCTTCATGTCACGGGTTGTTAATGAGTCTTCCTCTAATGCTGATGCTGGGTTCCTCTTCATATACTCCAGCTCTCAGGATTATTGTTCAGCATAGATTGAATATGTGAGGAAACAATACTACCCAGCTATGCACCTGATTTTAAACTGCACAGTATCCCCATGATCTGATAGAGTGATAGTCTCTTGATCTATGTACATCTTCTGAAATTCCCATTCTTTCCAATATTGCCTATATTTTGTTAGATGCACACAACCATATACACTTGCAGAGTTAACAAAATACAGAGTTAACTTTTTAGCTGTGATCTATCTGGTATTAGCAATCATTTCCTTTCGTTTTACTTTTTTTTCATGAATCCAAATGGAATTTTTGGGAATTTGTTCTTGATGAACTGGGACAGACTTTGAATGCTTTTCAGCAAAATTTTACTCGTGTATAATAGTGACTATAGTATTCATTCATTTTTGAATTTTGTTGGAGCTCTTTTCTTTGGTATGGGCACAAATGTGGATATCTTCCAGTAGGTTGCCCAACTAGCTATCTTCTAAACTCCCCGGTATCAATGAGAGCATTCCCAGCTCTGCGTCTGTCTGGAGAAAGATTTCAGTGGGTCTGGAGACAATTCCAAGAGCCTGGATTTCACTAGTGACTTCAGTGCTGCTTTGATTCTTTCTTCAATATGGATTGGCACTTAATTATGGAATGCCTCATGAAAAGGTTAATGCTGACCAGTTATTTTTGGTGTGCTACTTTATTAGTTCCATTTTCTTTCGACACCTCCTGTGTCATTCAATATTTTGCACAGAATATTCTTTAACGCTGCAATTCCTGATTTGAATGTATCCTTCATTTCCTTCAGCTTGAGGAAGGATGAAAGTGCTCTTCCCTTTCGGTGTTCTCATTTGAGGTGCCTGCACATTTCATTTCTCTTACATTTGTTTTCTCCAGCCACAGCTTTGAAATCTTCTGCTCAGCTCTTTTACTTTGCCATCTGTATGTTCCTTTGGCCATTCGACATTCAACAAGTTCCAGAGTCTCTTCGGATATCCTGTTTGTTTCTTTCTGGCTTGTCTTTTTAATGGTCATTTGCTTTCCATGGATAAAGTCTTTAATGTTATCCTACAATTTGTCTGTTCTGCAGTCATTCATGTTCAATGTGTCAAATCTATTCTTGAGATAAACTCTAAACTCAGGTGGGATATACTTAATGCAGGTGGGATATACTTAAAAGCCATGCTCTGGTTTGTCATTGTTGTTAGATACCATACAGTTCATTCCAAGACATAGCTATCTCAGTAGCTTTGTTGTGGCAATAGTTTATTTAGTTTCATTGCCAAGTACTAATATTCCATTGTAATGTTAATTTATCTAGTTATTTTATATATTGATTGAAATTTGAGTTCTTTCCTGTTTAGGAATCTCCAAAAAAGTACAAATGTAAGCTCTTAAAAATAGCTGCAAAGTGGTTGTCCAAACTGCAACAATGTACATTTCCATTTGTACTGTATCAGGTATTATGCCCACATCCTTGCTGACTCTTAGTATTGTGTCTTCATTATTTTAGCATTCTAGTGTGTATATTTCATTTTGCTTCCTGATGACTAAAAGTTTTAATGTACATATTTCTAATTGGATTAACCCTTTTTAATGAAATCACGTTTGTTTAAAAAAATTTTTTTTCTAGTTAATGTTTTTAATGTTCTTTAAATGTTTCCTCTGACTCTGCTGCATGCAATTCATGAATCCAGGTATGTTTGAGTTTGAATTCTGAGCCCTAGGTTTACAGTGGAAATCCTAAATCCACTTTGAATCTCCATATAAATTACACCTCCATGGAGTTCTTCCTGGTTAGCAATGTAAAAATCTTTGCCTTTCAGCTCTGA
The DNA here is from genome assembly GCF_000313985.2 of Echinops telfairi. Lineage (NCBI taxonomy): Eukaryota > Metazoa > Chordata > Mammalia > Afrosoricida > Tenrecidae > Echinops > Echinops telfairi. The sequence continues at coordinate 23,686,467 of NW_022106189.1, read as the reverse complement.
CTCCCCTGGCCAACTCTGGGAGGTACACTTTGCCCTCAGGGACTTACCTGGTCATGCCCTTGATGGAAATTTGCACATTTGGATTGCAAGTTTATGCATTGTAGGACCAGAGAATCAATCCTATAAGCTTTTCTACCCCCAAATAGTATTTGTATCCCATTGGTACCAGAATTAGATTCTTGTCTTTACCCAGAGAAAGTTTTACTGTGGCTAGGCATACAGGCCATGCAAGAGATTTTTATTTGAAACTTCTAGTAGAGAGGAGAAGCCAGGTAGCCATTACAGATGACTTATCAGCTTCCTCTATTGTATATATGCATGACGCAGCTTTGATCCAGGTCTCTACTATTGTTCCCTTGACCAGTCTCACCAATCTAGGTCCTTTTCCCACTTCCATACCCTGATTTAAGACTGTGTTGAACTAATCTGCTGCCAATCAATCATTTCGTGAACACTTCCTTTTTATGCATGTTCTATATAATTGGTCATGTGGCTATAGATCCTCCAGATACCACATGGCCTCATGCTAATGGTCTTCCTCATCTAGAAGATTCATTTGTGTCCTTGTCTTGGCTTGTCTGTCTTGTCATATTTGGACATAAAAAAAATACTCTGTAAAATGTGTGGGATTTTTTTTTCAGGTGCTGAGGGTCATTTGCATATTTATCACATCATTTTGAAACCATTCTGGTCAACCATTCAATTAATTCATTCCTAGTGTGATGACCAAGGAGTCCTGGTGGGATAGTGATCACACATTGACTACAATCCACATGGTTGGCAGTTTGAAGCCACTAGCAGCCTCCTGGGAGAAAAACTGGGATTTCTACTCCTGTAAATAGTCTCACAAACCCA
>NW_022106189.1:23683170-23685297 GCF_000313985.2 Echinops telfairi | reverse complement strand
TTTTTAAGGTACGTATTATGTGGAGGTCATTGTGACCAGTCAAAGTAAAACAACATAGAATAAAGTTTTGGACAATGGTATGCATTTAGGAACATCCTAAACTGCATTAGAGTCCCAGGACAGTTTTGGGAATGGGAAAGTAACAGGAAGTAACTTGATTGGATCAACAGCAGGCAGCTATAACAATATATCCTAGATGTAAGTATTTATCTGAGAAAACATTCACTTATTCAAAAAGACTACAAAGGAATTATTTGGGGAGCATCTCTCTTAGAACTTATTGATACAAGAAAAAATAAAACAGAGTTGTATTTGTATCACACATCCAAACTGTAGGTTTCATTCAAATGTGATTCCTGAACATGTCAATGAATGGGCTTTTGCTTGTTAGTCAGACAAAGTCGTTGGTATTTAATTCTAAGACTAAAATTGTACATGGGAAGAGCTTAAAAAACCCATTTCCTCCATAGGTTTCATGAAAAGAAGCTAAGTTTAAAACAAGAAATAGTATGTGAATTAGACCTTCGTGTTCTTTGTCTCAAACTTCTCCCAGTTGTGGGAATGGTCCCTGGTCATTCATTGTGACTTCAGTCATATTCCATGATTTAGAGTTAGTCTCCTTTACTAACCTGACAGTTGTTTTTCATTTTTATTTATCACTACAGTGTAAAATTCCACGATTGAATTTCTCTCCTCTTTTCTCTTGCACCACAGATTTTATGGCCTTTTTATGGTTCCCAAATACTTGGCCTTTAATTTTCTTTGCTGGAATGGTGCCATTGTATGGATTTCTACCCCTGGCTGAATGAATCTGGGACTCAAGAAACCTTTTATCTCTTACTCACATCCCACAGTTTTCTTTAACGTTTATTCTCAAATTGGTTTTCCATGTCAGTACACAAAATACAGAGATGACAATTTGGGGGACAGATTAAAAAGGCAAGCAGTAATCCATTTCTAGTTTCTGTAGATGTTTTGTGCAGAAGTCACCATCTTTCATTATCAAGACAAATTAAGATTTATGAAATTGCATTTCATCTAAGTTTTGGCAACTGGATTTATGATATACAAGGTGAAGATACATTTCCCCCCTTTTGGTTCATAGAAAGGCTTTTCAGATGATAATATGCTGGAATTATCATTTTAAAAGAGCTCGTCTTTTCTTGTAAATTTACAGAAGGCAACTTTAAAAAAATATCTATCTCTCAGAGAAGAAAAAAGACACATCATTATGGTTATTGAGAGATTTTTCTACTTAAACTAATGAAGGTAACCCTTCCTTTATGCCATAAAATAACTAACTGATTTTTAAACATCTGTCAGCAAGGATATTTTTACATGAAGCTATAGTACATGGATTTATAATGTTAAAAAAAAGACTATTTGGCTTCAAGACATTAAGTATAGGCACATACCTTTGTAGGATTTCTATAAATTTTAATTTTGTCTTTAGAGATTGCTTTAAGAATGACACTACGACACTGAACCACTTTTGGCTTTATAAAACTCTATTTCAGTTCTTGGTCTTAGCACAGGAGCAATCTGCCGCATAAAACTATGGACTTATTTTTTAGTGTAAAGAATTGAAAGTAAAACTTTGTCCATAGTTTCTTTTTCATGAGGCGTATATCTTTAAGATCAAATGCACATTATAATATCATGTACAGCTATTCTCCATCAGTGTTATTTGTGACAGGATTATATCTATCTGCACTCAAAGATACCCAATCAATATAACTAATAATGAACTGAACAGAAAATTACAAAAGGCAGCTCCAAAAGATCAAGTTAAATATTATAAAGAAATGTGCAAAGATGTAGAATTAGGAAACCAAAAAAGAAGGTGTTCTGCACAGCTTTAAAAAAAAAGAACTCACAAAAAATTCAAGCTTCAAGTTGCAAGATTGAGATTCTATGGGCAAAATATTGAATGATGCAGGAAGCATCCAAAGACTACCAGTAGGAACTAGTGGGCATTCAACCATTTCAAGAGGTAGCATATGAATAAGAGCCAATCAGGCTGAAGGAATAAATCCATGCTGCACTGAAGGTGTTTGCCCAAAACAAGGATCCTGGAACTTGTGGAATACCAATTGAAGTGTTTCAAAAAGCTGACGAAGTCCTGGA
>NW_022106189.1:23680599-23681642 GCF_000313985.2 Echinops telfairi | reverse complement strand
AGATAACAAAAGTCAACAGCAAATTCACAGACTTCGCCAACAGACTTGAAAAGGAAGAAATTCATCCTAGAGGATATCTAGGCACACTTCAACAAATGGGAAAGTAAGTCAAAGAAGATAATAGAGAAGCTGAAGAAAACCTGAGAGCCATGTCTCATGCTACGAATAGGAACAACATTAAAATAATTGGACTACCTGAGCAAGACACAAGAAGAAGTCCACGGTAGAAATAATCAGGGAATTCTTAGAGGGCAACTTCCCCAGCTTAATCAATGAAAACTAGGCAACCATTCAGGAGGCTGAAAGAACACCAGCTAGACTGAATTCCAAGAAGAAGTAACCCAGGCATATAATAATTAAGCTATCCAAAATTAATAAAAAGGAGAAAATCCTAAGAGCAGCTACAGAAAAACAAGCAGTCACCTATAAAGGTAATACCCACTGAAGAATATGCTCAGATCTATCAGCAGACAGTATGAAGAAGAGAGTGGAGTAATATATTCTAAAAATGGAACAAAAATAATGCAAACTCAATAATACTCTACTCAGCCAAATTATCTATCAAGGTATATGGAGAAGTAAGGGACTTCCCAGACAATGAAAACCTCAAAGAATACATTAAAATAATCCCAGCCCTCCAAAAGATCCTTGCTGACCCAGTATAGACAGAAGAACAGCACTCATGAGTAAAAATAAGACCGCCACACAGAACAACCCCACCCAGAGGGCAACAAAGAGAAAATAGCCCCAAAGATAGTGACTCAAGGGTGAAACGAAGGCAAGAATGAACCACACACAAACATGCACAGCACACTGAAAAGAAAGCGAGGTAGGAAAACATCCAACACAAAAGGTATAAGCTGACCTCAGAGTTAACAGATGGATGTAATAACCCTAAATATCAATGGAATGAACTCAGGCTTTCAAAGGCAGAGGATAGCAGACTGGCTTAGAAAACAACCCCTTGATATGTTCTCTACAGGAGACACATCTCAAGATTACAGACAAAAATAGGCTGAGAATCAAAGGCTGGAGAAAAGATA
>NW_022106189.1:23676375-23678119 GCF_000313985.2 Echinops telfairi | reverse complement strand
AACCCCAAACTATTAGGGCTATCAATTTGGGAATTGGGACAAACCTGAGAAGTTGGAGCAGGAAATACATAGCCTATTGGAAACAGGGAAGGACACAAATACAGATAAGGTACAAATTGATAAGTGGGATATACTGAAGATAAAACAGCTGTGTACATCAAAATAATTCACCAAGAGAGTAATGAGAGCCCACAGACTGGGAAAATATCTTTAGCAATGACATATCAGAAAAGGGCCTTATTTCTAAAATCTGCAATACTCTGCTGGCTTCCAAAAAAGAAAAGAAAAAAAAAAGAAACCTAATTTCCCACTGAGGAGGTGGGCAAAGAACCTGAACAGAAGTTTCACAAGGACAGAAATTTGAATGGCTAATAAACATATGAGAAAATGTTCCCGATCATTAGCCATAAGAGAAATGCAAATTAAAACAACCATGAGATACCACCTAACACCCCCAAAGACAGCCCAATTCAAAAAAATAAGAAAATAACAAGTGTAAGAGGGGCTGTGGTAAAATAGGAAGTCTCATCCCACTGCTGGTGGACCTGTAGGTATGTATAGCCACTATGGAAATCGATTTGGCGATATCTAAAATGGATGGAAATTGAGCTACCATATGGCCCAGCAACTCCCCTGCTGGGCATATACCAATAAGAGGCAAGAAACAAACCATTGCCAGACATCTGTGTGCCAGTGTTCATTGTGGAACAGTTCATAATTGCAAGGAGTTGGAAACAACCCAAATTTCCATCAATGGACTAATGCATTAAAAAACTGCTACATACATAGAATGGAATACTATAAATCCCCCAAAAAAGCATTGATGAATGCATGAAGCACATCAACGCATGGGAAGAATTGGAGGAAAATATGCTAAGTGAAATAAGCCAAGCACAAAAGTAAAAGTACAACATGAATCCACTGAGGTAAGCTTAAAAATGCAAAGGGGGTAAGGGGGAAAGCTACTGTATACAAACATTTCTGGGGTGAGGTCCAGGTAGTATGGCAGGGGCCAGACTCAATTCAGGGATACATATGGCAGGGATACATTAAAAAGGAGGGGCAAAGAAATAAAATAAGGAAAAAAAGACATGGGTATCAATGGAACAGGGCACTAACACACTCAAGGGGAGGGTTTGTTTATAATTTATACAGGAGAGGAAGAGAGGGACCAGACTTCAAGCAGGTGGACCAAGACATAAATGCAACATACTGGTATGAAGCAGGTAACCAGTGAGATTGCTGGACCAGCCCCAATCCCAACTACCTGGACACCCCCTCCCCCACCACCTCCCCACCACCCAGAGGGATTTACTTTAGAGTACAGCACTGAAACCATAGCTCAGGGAGATGGGCACATCTGAGCAGAGCACAAAAGAGCAAATGTAGAGGGAAGGAGGGAAAGCGGAACACATCCTGGCCCACCAAGCCCTGAGGATGATATTTCCGCTCATAGCAGCCAATCCAGAGACAGGACCATAGGGCCAGTCCCACCACGAGACACGGGTCCTTCATTGTTTCATTGTGCCATAGCGCTATGAGGGACAACACAGGAGGCACAGTGCTGAAATTGTGCCATTCTGACCCCACCACACTGGGGCGAAACACTAAGGATGTGTAACACAACAGCAAGGGGAGAAAAGCAATGAAGTCCCAGGGAGTACTAAAATTAGACTTTGGGGCCAGGGAATGGCAGCCGATCATACTCAACCAGGAAACATACCTAAAAGTGAAAAAACAAGCC
>NW_022106189.1:23661448-23674904 GCF_000313985.2 Echinops telfairi | reverse complement strand
AAAAGAATAAAAAATGATAACATAGTTATCAAAAGACGAAGAAACAACAAAGGAACGTTACCTAAGAGAAGAATAAATTATAAAATCATGTCATTGATATCACATCCCAGTAAAATTTTACTGAAAATCACTCCACATTCATTGCATCAGTATATTGACAGACAGTTTCCAGAGGTTCCGACTGAAAAAGACATGATACAAGGTATTTCATTGCTGATGTCTGATGAATCATGGCTGAAAATAGAATACTGGATAGATGTTTACTTGTGTTTCATTGACTTTGCCAAGGCATTCAACGGGTGTGGATAATAACAAACTGTAGATAGCTTTTAAAAGAATGGGCAATCTGGAACACTTAATTGTGCTCATGTGGAGCCTGTACATGTATAAAGAGGCAGTGGTGTGAACAGAGTAGGATTTACGTAGTTTAAAATCATAAAGATGTGCATCAGAGTTATAGCCTTGCACCACACTTATTTGATTTATATGCTGAGCAAATAATTTGAATAGCTGGACCTTATGAAAAAAAGAGCATTAGAATGGGGCTTACTAACAAGCCTTCCTCTGATCCTATGGCCTTATTCTTCAGAGTCCAGCTTCTCAAATCATTTGCTCAGCACATAAATTGAACAACCTTTGATATGCAGATGACACACTCTTGCTTGCTTCAAGTGAGGAGGACTTGACGCATTTGCTGATAAAGATCAAAGATTGCAGCCTCCAGTATGGAGTATGTAAAGAAAACAAGTCTCTACAAACAACAGGTAACATGGAGAAAGGGTTGAAATTGTCAAGGATTTTCTCTTGCTTGGAGCCACAATCAATACTCATAGAAGCATCAATCAAGAAAACAAATGAAGCATGACTTAGGGTAAATATGGGGCAAAAGACCTCTTTAAAGTGTTGAAAAGCAAGAATATTACTTTGAGGATGGAGGTGCAGTTGATATAAGCTATGGTATTGTCATTTACCTGATATGGATGTGAAAACAGGCCATTGAATAAACAAGGCTGAAGAAGAATCAATGCATTTTAAGTATTGTGCTGGTGAAGAGTATTGAAAGTACCTATATACTTGAGTATATGCAAAGGCACCTACTTTTACCACAAAAAAACTGAGGGTCTTTTTCAGCATAAAAAATGTGCTGAAAAAAACTCGACTTATACTCACGTATGTACGTACATGGACTGTCAAAGGAACGAAGTTGTCTTGGAAAGAAGGACAGCTTGAACATTCTTTAGAAGCAAGGAAGGTTAAACTTCATGTGACATAGTTTGGACATGTTATCTGGCGAGATTACAACCTGGAAAAGGACACCATGCTCGGTAAAGTGGAGGGGCAGTGAAAAAGTGGAAGATCTTTGACAGATGGATTGACATAGTGGCTACCACAATGGGCTCAAACCAACAAAAACTGTGAGAACTACTCAGTACCAGGCAGTGTTTTGTTCTGCTTAACACATCATGCATCAAATCAATTAAATCTCACATAGCAACAAATATGTAAATATGGGTCCATATGAATTGAAGTCAACAGGATTGTATCTAATTAGGTGTGTGTGTGCGCGCACACGCGCGCGTGAATAAGAAAAGAGGGAGGGGAGATTTTTAAAGTTTTACCTGATTGAATTCATTTAAAAAGATGAATCTGATTACACATGTTTTTTTGTCCCTTCATCAGAATAAATTACTGACTACTGGAATTAATTGGTAAGTGCTTGAACTTTCCTTTAACCTGGTTCTTGCAAAAGATTCAGTTTAAAGAAAGTAGATTTTTGTTGTGAATGGTATGCCAAAATCTAACACTTAAACATTTAGATTCCTCCAACTCTTGAGAATTGAATAGACAAAGTAGAAAAAAATAATCAAATATTTTCAGTGATTGATAGATGATTCAATCTCTGCCAATTTTATTTGAATGCTTACTTAACCCCTGTATTGGTCGATGTGATTCTTTTTCAATATAAGGTTTTCTTTTCCTATACTTATTAGGTCAGACTAGAGCAAAGTAGGTCCTAAACCTAATCTTTTCTGACTAGTGGGTTATAAAATCATAACTCTCCAGCCATAGTGACCTTACAGGATAGAGTAGAACTCCTTCCATAGGATTTGTGAAGGGAGAAGACTTTTACAGGAGCAGCCTGCCTCATTTGTCTCTCCCAAAGTGGCTGGTGGGATGCCCTGGTTAGAGAACAAGATTTTGCCCACTTAAAAAAGGGACTACAAAGTGTGTGTCTTTGAAGACAGATTCATCTACCTTCAGGAACATCACAGATTACTAGCAACTAGTGGAAATGAAAGAGGCAAAGAAGACCCTTCTACTTGAATCGACACCTTGAATTCTGACTTCTGGCCTCCTGAATTGTGAGAAGATAAAAATCTGTCCAGTACTGTCATCCAATCGTGGTTTTGTTTCGTTTCGTTTAGTTAATTTCTTACTGTTATTTTTATGGCATTTCTTGCACACTAAGACAGTTGTTTTAGACCTGCAATCAGCAAACTTTTGAGATGGAAGAGCCAGTCTTGCCCCTCACAACAAACTAAAAATTATTCGAGACCCATAAATATATTTTTACAAACAAATGAAATCACCATTATCTGAATAAAATCCTTTAAATTTCTTGATTTCACTTCAGAGCCACATGTACATACCAAAAAAAACTGCATATGGCTTTGAAACTGCAGTTTGTCAACTCCTGTTTTAGATAACTCTTATAGAGATTACTTTGTTTGAAATCAGTAATAACATCCACTCAAAATCCTGTACTATATCCTTTTCCTATAGCTCAACACACACAGGCTGGGAAATAAATATACTATTATTCTGAAAGACTTGCTCGTCACCCGTAAGAGAGAAAATATGGCAGCAAATAGTTACAGTGATCCCGAGAGTTTTGATAGAATTACACAGAACATTGAGAGAGCATTCCGTGAAGAAAGCCAGTGTTCCTGGTGAAAAGAAGAGAAGCTTTAGAATGGATTTTCCATACATTTGCATCTTAAAACTGTTGATTATGTGTCAAGTAGGAAAACATTGCAAACAGCAGTGGCATTTCCCACCCATCCGGGAGCCAAGAGGGAGAGAACTGTGTAGGAAACAGCATGTTGAAGGCAGGTTGTCAGGTTAATAGTGGACTTTATCATAAGAGCTAAGCTGTTAAGTATACTTGCTTTTGCTTTTCTTTGACAGTAATACAGCAAAAGAGTGCAAAATAATATTTTCATTAAAAAAAAAAAGCCTTCAATTTCCCAGGTTGAAAATAGAGTACAACCAGGAAGCACAAAAACACTGGTAGAAGTTGTTCATTCTGTGCAGGACTGGGGTCATGTAGGTTTCAGTTCAAAGTATGCTGTGGTGATGAAAAGATGCTAAGAATTGTGGAGAAAGTGGAGCAAAGACACAAAGTCAGGAATAAAATGATTCCGAAACAATAAAAGGCAAATGTAATACAAATGGAAAATTTTGACTCCTGCTTTCTTTTCTCATTCCTTACCTTATAGACACAGGAAAATCCAAAAACTAACACACAAACATACACATAAAAATGGTGCTTCTATACAGCTCCAAAGCTATTATTGCAGTAATAATTGAATTTTAAGCTCTTATAAATTATGGAATATATGCTACTAGGGTTTCAGGCCATATGAACATGGGTCTATTGCAAACGAAACATGTTTAAACATGTTTCTGTGATCAGTGGATAGTTGCAAATACATTTTTTCCAGTAATACACATGTTTCACTCTTATTAGGATACCTTCAAAAGAGCTCAATCAAAAAAATTAAATCAAAACAGTGGCTGAGTCAGTTAAATTCAAGGCAGAAAAGTTAGCTGAGAGTTATGGACATTTTTTTTAACGGGGAGAGGATTCCAAAGGGATCATCTTGATAGATTTTCTTGAAAGCCAAGGGACCATTACAAGACTTTTAGTGAAAGAATTCTAAGACAATTGAAATCTGCTTTGGTGAGAAAAAGATTTGGAAAGTTGTAAAGATAGATTTTTTTTCCCTTCCCATTTTGACAATGCACCTGGTCATTCTTTAAGGGTAATAGAAGTAGGAATACGATGATTCTGTTGGGTAGCCGTGACCCCCACCCACCCAAAGCCTTGATCTTGCCCTTCAGAGTTCTCTTTGTTACCCAAATTCAAAGAATTTTTAAAAAGAACCCAATTGGGACCTCGAGGGTGCCAAAACTACCATTTTCATGTGGCATGAATCAGAGAGCACAAAATTCTTGGAGAGAAAGATGGGCACTGTGCTGCCAGAAGTATATACACCTCAATGGAGGATATATCAAGTAACAACTGCTTCACATTTTGATATTTTTGTTTAATAAAGCTTTCTATGATGTTGTGGCAAAACTTTTTTACTTACCTCATAGCACAGAGGAAACTATTGCTCTGTCCTGCACCTCCTTCGTGATTCTTGCCACGTTTAAGGGCATTGTCTTGGCCACTGTGTCTAGTCACCTTAGAGAGGACTCCCCTCACTTTTGCCAACCTTCCATTTCACCAATCATTCTGGTTCTGTCTCTTCCAAGTCTGATTTCTTCATTCTTCTGGCAGCCTGTGGCATATACAGTGTGCACCCTCATCAGTACAATTTGAAAACAATGAATGTACATGTATCGTTATGTAAGTATGTATGTAGCACACACAGGAGTACGGCGGTGCTCTGAGTTAGGTGTTGCGGTGTTGTACTTAGGTTCAGCGGTTCATAACCACTAGCTATTCTGCAAAAGAAAACCAGGTTGCCTGATTCTGTAAAGATTCACAGTCTCAGAAAACCTATATATGGTTACCATGAGTTCGAATCAATTAACATAGCATTTTGTTAGCATGGCAGTAAACAGGATTTCTTATTTTTTGAGCTATGTATATATTGTACATAACTATAGATGGATGGGTGGACAGAGATGCAGGTAAATTGGGAGGATTTGAAGATGAATTTGGCAATATCCAATGAAACTGACAATGTACTTACATTCCTTTAGACATGAAATTAATTTCTGTCATTCTTTGAGAATTCTCACACATGGGCACAAACATTCATATGACACATAAAATTTAATTACAAAATATAGTAAATAACCTACATTTTACTTAGTATATTCATATGATGGAATGCTATGTACCAGATAAAATGAAAAGTTTAGGGCTATGAACCTCAACACAAATATCTCTCAAACATGATGTTAGGTAGAAATTAGAGTTGTAGAATAATATGTATACAAGAATATATTTATGTCACACAAAATAAATAAACTTTGCTTAGGTGCAAAAATATGTTGTTAAAAAAAAAAGCCAAAATATACATTTTTCATTTTAAATACATCTCTTTACAATAATCAAATAGGCCAATGAAAAGCATTGTACCTATTAAAAGAAACGTACTGGCTCATGTAACTACAACATTCAGAGATCAGTCTTGGGGAATGATTTGAGTTAAAGGACTGTGATAGGGATGACTGCTCTACTTCTCCGCAAATATCGAGGCCATACCACTCACCATAGGAAGGGTTCATCATTTGGATGGTTTCTTCAAAATAGCAGCATGGTTGCAAACATCTAGGCCTCACATCTACGTTCCACACCATGCAGAGTAAGAGGAAGAGTCTCCTGCGGTAAACTTCCTATTCCCTGCAGGATAACAAAGACGGTCTTTCTTACTCACCTCCACCGAATACACCCAATTAGCCAGATCATGAGTGCTGCTCCCATAGCCAATTCCCAAGATGACCTACACCTTTGGTAGAGAGACTAAAGTTCCAAGCCTATCCAAATTGTTTCATTAGCATGAGTTGCAGGAAAGTGGATTACCTGGAAGGCAAAACAGGTGTCATCTTGTGGAAATGTTTGCTGAGAAGGCCACACAGGAGGCTAGTGATAGTATAGAAGCCTGTGACATCAAGGCTTATGCTGTTCAAAATTAGCCTAAGTGGCCTCAGGCTCTGTTGTAAAGGGTAAAGGCTATTTCCCTTAAAGCTACCAAAATAACTGTGTGGAAAATTTCAGAGCCTCCTGAGGTGCCCAGATGCACAAGTTCTGGTTCTGAATTCCTCTCTTCTTCCCAATCCCTGCCCTTTCTCCCTAGGGCGTATTGCCTGTTCTTTTCAGCCAAGCCATCCTTCAGCAGTCTGGGCCGCATGAGTGCTGCTCAAATGTAATGCCAAACAAATCAACAGAATAGCTGTCAGGCCTTCACCGGAACAATATTAGCCTTGTCTGTTCATACTGAGAGCAGAATGGAAGTGACACAAATAAAATGTAATGGGATAAAATATATTGCTCAATGTACAGTAACAAGAAACTATTGGTTGGTTTTTTCTCTTCTCGCTACATTTCAATAAAGTCTCTCCATGATTTCTGTGTAGCGTTAGCTGATTCAGTGCCTAGAGAAGTGCCGGTTGCACATAGAGTGAGACCAGTACATGTATTTTAAGTGAGTGAATGCATGAGTGGGTAAATTAAATCGTATTCAAGGTATTAGTGAGTGAATTTGTACTTGGAAATGCAGAATCACAATGTTGGAAGGAATCTTGTCTTAGAAACCCTCTGAGCCAACCATTTTCCCTGAAAATGAATGATCTAAAATGGGATTCGGATGTGTATGTGCTTTGATGTTGAATGAATGTCCTTGGTCAGGAAACACACTACCTCGCGGATCACTTAATAGCCATGACATAGAGAGTTAAGTCTTGGAGAGTTTCTAGTACTACAGAATACTAATGGTCCTGGTGGCATCCTCCCACTGGACCCATCAGAGACAGACTATGGGAATTACAGAAGTACTGACAAGGTTATATAATCCAATACACTTGACGCTGGATCCATGATATGGCGATATGCCCAGAAAATCAATAACAAATGATACAATGTAGCTTAGAAATGAGATGATGTCTTTAAATCTACGATTCTATTTCCCTTAATACACTTCTCTCTCAAAAAAATTGGGTTTCTAAATATTAGGGAGAAAGAGATGAAAAGAAAGGGAGTTTGATAAACGCTTTGGGTCTAATATGCCCACAGTAACATATTATATCTCCTGCACTAAAGCTCTTTTTATTTTTGCAATATTACCATCAAGAAGGCATTGCTATCAATTCCACACCCAGAGGAAACAGGTGTGGGGAATGTAAGTAACTTGCCCAAGGTCACACAGCAAGCAAGTGCCGAATTGGCACTTGAACCTGTGTCTCTCTGGCTAGAAAGTTCATGTTTTATAGCTACACTCGCTGCTTTCCAGAGATGTTTATTATTTCTTTCTTAAACTGCACCATAAAGAAAAAAACGTTCCTGAGATATTCTTGGCAAAGGATTCGTTTGATAAAACACACATACCATTGGTTCTCATCTAACATTTAACATTTGTGATACTGTTTGCAGAATGAAGAAAAATGCTAAGACTGGAGACCAAATGTTTACTGAACAGATTATTCTTGATGTCCTTCTGCTTAAAAGTTTAAAATTAAAAATAGAACTCTACTCACTATTCGTCCCCTGCCAAGCTGTGTGGGAGCAACTTCCCAGATTGCAGGGCAAGGCTTCCAGAGCTGGAAGCTTTGGCAATACATCTTCCTTTGCCCTCAGTGTTAATATCCTCTCTGCCTTTCTTTCAGTACAGAAAATAGTAACTAATAGCTTTAATAGCTGCCACTTTCATCACTTTAACTGCGACTAAACTCAGTTTTTCTTTCACCCATCAGAATCTACAGACCACGGATGGCCACCTACGGCCCTGTGGAGTCCTGGAACTGTTGCTTCGAGGGAATTACTATAGTGCTTCCCAAAATATGACTTGCCACAAAAATGATAAATGGTGGTAAAAGAACAAGGATAGATTCTTAGGAGGCTGTAAATATGTCCCTCAGTTCTCTGAATGTTCTTTGGGTTTCTCACCTTCAGGGAAGGTGGGGGCAGTTATATCCTGTGGTAGGAGGAAATGAGAGTGCTCTTTTCTCCACTGACAGAATTTGTAGAGCAGGGAGGGATTTTTGCCTGGGGAGGAGGTAGAAAGGAGTCCACTATTTTCTCTTCCTTTGAGCTGTTTAACTAAGGAGAAAAGTGTGTATTGGCAGAAGGCATTGTTATTGATTCTGCAATCTAATGGGCTTCTTGGAATGAGCAGTGGGATGGGGGGTAGCAAGGTCTGGGTTTAATTCTCACATGGGCCACTTGCTGGGTGCATGATACTAGAAATGCCACATATGTTCCCTAAACCTTACTTCTACCAGTTGGTACACAGGGAAAAGCTAACCTCTCTTGCAGAGTTGTCAGGAAAATAGAACTGCTAATTTGAACACATCAAACTAGAGGGCACTCAGATAAGTTAGAATTCCAGATAAACAACCAATTTTTTTTTCAGCATAAATATGTCTCAATTATTACATGTGACATATTAATTCTGCTACCTTATTTTTGTTCATCTTCGATTTAACTGGATTTCTGGTATTTTATCTGACAATCTTACTGGAAGAATAAGGAAAAGCACAAGCTAGCCCAGTGCTCAACACAGACTGGTTATCCAGCTGAATCTCACTCTCCACCGACTATACTTTGGCTCCATGCTCCACACAAGAGCTCATTCCTTACCTGTCAAAGTGAGGCAAGTTTTATTTTTATTTCCTTTGGCATTACATATTATCGAAGCATCCATTGCTCTCTTTGTGAGGACTGTTGTGATTGTCCAGTGTTTTCCATTCAGTTCTGACACAGAGGGACGCTATGAAACACTGCCGTGTCCTGCCGGCACCATCCTTTGTGTTGAGAGTCTTCTTCCTTTTTGTTAACCTTCTGATTCCTGCTGATAACATGTCCAAAGGACACGAGAGGAAGCCAAGGGACATTGTGGTTGTACTTCTTCCAAAACAAACGATTTGATTCTTTGATAGTCCACTGTATGACTAAGCTTCTTTATCAATGCATAATTAAAATTGATACAATCCTTTGGTCTTCCTTATTTATTTCTCTAGGTTTCACCTGGGAATAGGCCCTTGAAAGTGCTTCCTGAAATGACTGAATGCCAATCAATTCTTGTTAGAACATGATGGTGCTGTCCACTATGGACACTATGCAACTTGTCAACTTAAAATGACCAATGCCAGTTCCTTTCAGCTCACTAATCGGTGAGATCTCAATCTTTATTCGTCCCATTTTCTTTCCAGTTCAGATTTTCTGAGACTGATGGCTCATCCAGTCCAAACTACAAGTGCTAATGAATGCTTTCAGCTGTTTCTTCTCATTTTCATCATGCTCCATCACAAATGAAGGTACTGAACACTTTGTGCAATCCAGGTCATTCGTGCTCCTTTGCCAAGTTGGTGTTTTCATTCTCTATACTTTTTATTTATGAATTTTATTATTAATTATGAGTTAATACATATATCATATCATACCATAATTCAATCATGCCAAGCACAATTGTAACATGGCTATCAAAATCACTTTCCAAACATTCTTTTACTTCCTGGACTCCTTGAAATCATCTCCCCTTTACCACCTCCCCCCAGTCTACCCACCACCCCCTGAAATCCTTACTCTACTTGCTGTCCCTATAGGTTCACATCAATCCTGAGTTTCATATACCAAAAAGCAGAGAAACCTATAAAAGAACTTCAAGAGGGTGACGGCCAATGACATAACAGCTCTGAAATGCACCCTAATATGAATGAACAAAACCAAAACAAAGCCAAAATCCAGAAAGGGTTGAGAACCAAATCAGGTTCAGCGTGCATCAGAGAGGTGATCCACTGACAATCTTTTAACTGTTCAAGGTAGATTTATGCCTTTGATCTTCTATACTCATCTCTCCAATGCCCTCTGTTTAGTAACACCTTCCGTCCTGAGATAGTTCAAGTTTATTGTGCCAACCTGGCCGATAAACACATGTGGGGTTAATTGAAGGGCAGAGAGATAAATGACTCGGGTGAGTCTCGCCTTTCTAGTTCTTGGGTCTCTTGCTTTGTGATGGTCAGACCAGGGTGCAGCTGCCTTAGCCAGTTCCCGGATTCAACTAGTGAGGCTCACTTCCTGCAAGACATCCCTGAGGAGAAGCCTCATGGACCTACCCTGATGTAGCCCTGGGTGCTGGAGCAGCCCTGCCAGTGCTGAGATGATTACACGTTCACTGATTAGGCTTTCCTCCTGCAGTTGGCATCATTGCGTGTGTTTTGTGAGATGGAGGACTTTGTGGATTGGTGTTGAACATATAGACTAATGTTGGACTTGTAGACTTGGGCAGCACTGGGTTGGGATGTTTTCTTGATGTGTACTTACCCTTTATATAAAACTCTCTCTTATGCATATGAGTTTCTGTGGATTTGTATCTCTAATATACCCAGACTAACACACCTTTCATCCCTCCATTGTGGATTGAGAGAGTTCACCAGAGGCTTGTTCCCTATATAGTTCCCATAAATGAATCTTAGGCTCCCACTGTCATCCAGAGTCTCACAATTTAGGCTCTGATACGAATCCCTCCTTCAATTTGAATATGATTTACAATCCTTTGGTGACTGATGGTGTGTTTCTTCCATGAGGACTTAGTTGACATTTCACTTAGATGGCAGCTTGCTTGGAGACAAGCCCAAGACACTATTTTATCTGCTAGTCGGTCATTATCTATCTTCGCCACATTTTGCTCTTGCACCTGTATATTCTGTGTTCCCTTTCAGAGAGTAAGTAACAAGCAAAGATTTTGACGTAAGAACGAGCTGTTCATAAATTGAAGCTAGGATTTTGTGTGAGCCCCAACCCATTTGTGAAACGTTTTTCTTTTTTATTATTACTTGGGAGTTAATACCTATGTCATAGCATTCCATACTTTAAGCACATTAAACAGAATTGTACAATTGCTTCCATAATCAGTTTTCACACATAGTTTTTCTTCCTGGACTCCTTGACATTGTCTCCCTTTTACCCTGCCGAGCCCTACCTCCATTCCTACCATCCGCCCAACCCCACCCCCACCCCGCAAAAAAACAAACAAACCAACACTTATTTTTACTGTCCTAAGGGACTTGCTCTCCCTATAGGTCCATAAATTCTGGGTGTCATTTACCAAAAACAGAAAAATATATAACACAATTTCAAGAGGGTGACACCCAACGACATAACACCTCTGAGATACTCCCTAATTCGAGCAAACAAAACCAAAATAAAACAGAATGTCCTTCACAGGTTTGCCAGAATAATGCATATGGTAATACAGCATATAGGGCATTGATGTAGCCAGGCCTTGTTTGTCTGCCTATCAAGAGTTCATCAGTCTTGGTACAGCATCTTCTACTTCCTAAGACACCATGTGTTTTCCAACTTACATCAAGTTACAAGTGTGTCTGAGGGAGAATCCAGATCACCCAGCCGAGTTCCCTTATGGGATCTCACGGATGGAGCGTCAGGAGTATGCTGTGCTCCTTGAAGATCCGAATTCAGTGTCCCAGCACTCCACAGCACCTGACCTGGGTCCCCAGATAGACCCAGAAGCCTGGGCTGATGTGGACATTTGGTGCATACCACCAAAGACACTTCCGGCCTAGTGTTCCCCAAAGCCTTTTCAGTCATTCTTCCTCCCAACTATAGGCAGGTCCTCCCTCTTTCCTACCAGCAGACATGCATCTGTGTTCCCCTAGATTTGTTTGCTCACTTTCCCCTCTGCTGTGTTGCTTTCCCAATCAGCAGCCCTCATCCTTCCGGCTGGGCTTTCTATCTGTCCAGGGGAAACTCATCATAGATTTACATGCCAGTCACTCTGCATACAACATCCCCTTGATCGCCCCCTCCCCCCCTTGACCATTTGATCCCGACTGACTTGAGGAACCATACGGCCAAGAGATCTTCAAAATATTCACCCAGTGGGGAAGGTGGAAGCTTCATTGGCATGGTTTAGGCTCTCTTCAAGGCTGTCTGGTCCCCAGATAGGAAACTGGATGTCCTACAAGCCTGAGCTTTTTCTAACCTCAGTGGACTCACAGTATTTGTCTTTTTGTGACTGACTAACTTCACTCAGCATAACGTCTTCCAGATACCTCCGAGTCTCGAGGTGTTTCATGGTTTCATTGCTTTATTTTTCAGGGATGCGTAGTATTCCATTGTGTGTATGTTCCAGAGTTTTTGTCATCCTATCTTCTACTGATGGTGATTTTCTTACTATTGTGAACTGTGCTGAACCTGAGGGTACAAAGTACTGTTCATGATATTTTTCTTATCTCTTAGTTGTATATGTCCAGTAATGGTGTTGCTGGAACGTATGGTAGTTCAATTGCCATCTGTTTTAAATCTCACTATAACACCTTCTACAATGGCAGCAAGCCCCCCAGTAGTGGGTGAGAATACCAGTCTCACCACGCCCTTTCCAACATTTGTTGTTCTCAACCTTTTAAAATTGGGCTACAGTTGTGGGTGTTAGATGGTGTATGAGACCGGGTTGGCTAGAGAAACAAATCCAGAGATACTCATATGTGTGTAAGAGAGAACTTCAATTATACATTAAGAAAACACCCCAGTCCAGTCCAGATCAAGTCCCTAAGTCTGATATTACCCTATATGTCACTATCAGTAAATAAATTCCTCTTTAGACTCACGCAGCCATGCAATGACACTGAATTCAGGAAGGTCACAGGCCAGTGGGTGAAGAGTCTTGTGGATCCAATGATGGTGGAAGCATCTCAGCACTGGCATGGGCCTTCACGTGGCTTTCCCAGCTCCAGGGCTCTGGCTCTATCAGTGTAGCTCCATGTGGCTTGTCAATGGAATGTCTCTCAGGGAGTGTGTGTCTGCCCTGCCTGGAGAAAGCTATTTATCTTTATATCGCCTCAAAATGAGGTCTTCAAGCTGCGACCTGATTGACAGGCTAAATTCCACCCCATTCACTCTTAATAGTCTCAGATTGACACCAGATTATGTAACTACCACAGATGTTACCTCATGGTTGTTTGACTTGCATTTCCCTGATAGCTAGTGAACAAGAGCATTTCCTCATGTGTTCATTAACCACTTGAATTTCATCTTTTGTGAATCATCTGTTCGGGTCCTTTGCCCACCTTCTCAGAGAGTTACTAGTTTTTCTCTTGTTGTAGGTTTGTCAAATACTATGGATTTGGGTCATTAGTCCTTTGTCTGTTATGTTATTACTA
Organism: Echinops telfairi; assembly: GCF_000313985.2. Lineage (NCBI taxonomy): Eukaryota > Metazoa > Chordata > Mammalia > Afrosoricida > Tenrecidae > Echinops > Echinops telfairi. Next base: position 23,661,770 of record NW_022106189.1, on the reverse strand, counting down.
AATATTTTTGCCCAGTCTGGGGTCTCACTTTTTACTCTTTAAATGAAGCCTTTCAATGTACAGAAGTGTTTTGTTTTTAATAGGTCGTCTGGTTTGTTTCTAGAGAGTGGGCTTCCTTTTTTTTTTTTTTAATCATTTTATTAGGGGCTCATACAACTCTTATCACAATCCATACACACATCAACTATGTAAAGAGTATTTGTACATTTATTGCCCTCATCATTCTCAAAACATTTCCTCTTCACTTAAGCCTCCAGCATCAGGTCCTCATTTTTACCCTCCTTCCTTGCTCCCTCCTCCCTCATGAGCCCTCGACAATTTA
>NW_022106189.1:23657650-23660522 GCF_000313985.2 Echinops telfairi | reverse complement strand
TTTCATTATTAAGTTTCTTACCTGTTGATCTAACTTTCTTTGAGAGTGGTGTATTAAAATCATCTATTATAATTGTTTATCTGGTGGTTCCTCTTTTCATCTTGTTGAGGATTTGGTTAAAGAATCGAGTGTCTTTGATTGAACACATATATATTGTGGTTATGAGTTCTTGTTCTAGTGATCCATTGAGCATTATGTAATGCTCATTCTTATCTCTCATTTTATCATGGGCCTTGAGGTTTATTTTTTCAGAGATTAATATCACCACCCTTCCTTTTTTTTAATTGCCATTAGCTTGGTAAATTTTTTCCAACCTTTGAATCTCAGTCTGTTTTTGTCTGTGAGTTTGAGATGTGTCTCTAGAACAGAACAGATTGATGGATTGTGTTGTCTAATCCAGTCTGCTACTCTTTGTCTTTTGATTGGCATGTTTTGTCCATTGACATTCAGTGTAACTGAATCTAAATGTAGATTAGTCACTGTGTAACTGAATCTAAATGTAGATTAGTCACTGTCAGGTCATACTTTGTGTGATTGATATTTTCCTTTCTTCTCCTTTTATAGGATGGTGTGTTTGTTTAGGAGTTTATTCTGGTCTTCATTTCTCCACTAGATTGGTAATGTTTGGGGTCCTATTTCCAGTGTGTTGGCTTCTGGGAGGTGTTACATCCTGTGGTGGTTACATGTTTGAGTGCTGCTGTTGTTGGCTTTCTGCCCATAAAGAACTAAGAAGTATTTGTTGTAATGCTGGTTTTGTTTTTACAAATACTCTAAATATCTCCTTATTTGAGAAAACTTATTTTTCCTCCAAATGTGATGGAAAACTTTGCTGGATAAAGGATTCTTGGATTGCCATTATTTTCTTTCAACTTTCAGAATATGTTGGCTCTAATTTCTTCTTTCCTGCATGGTCTCTGTGGAGAGGTTCCATTTTTCTCTGGTGCAATAAAGAGTTTTGTTGTAATCTTCTCAAAAGAAAATAGGAACAAATCTAATACACTCTTAGAGCCCACTGGGGGTTCAGGCTATGGTCCTGTCTACCAGAGCTGGATCCCTTTTGAGATAGCTGGGGTTATCTACCTGGAGATCCATGCCCTTGCTAGGATGGGAAGGAGTGGGACTTCAGTAAGGGATAGTAGCTATGAAAACTCTGTTCATCAGGCTACCACAAGGTCCAGCATCCAGGGGTCTTCATGGTCATGGAGCCGTGAGATGGACTTGGGGGCAGGCTGTCTTGGGATATTTCACCATGCTGGCGAGTTGCAGAACCATAGGGGAGAAGGGTGGAGGCTTGAAGCTGCCTCCCCCCCTCCCCCACTAACCCTGCTATGGTAGGGGAAATGTAAGAACATGACTGTGGTGAGAAGGGAACACTTTGGCCAACTCACCTGAGCTCTCCCCGTGGGGGGAAATTGGAGAGGGTGGTTGGAAAAACCAAGACCCTGGATTGCTGAGCGGCTAGGTCTCATGGTCTATTTCCCAGAGCTGGCCTTCTCACGGCAGTGATTTTACATCACTCCAGTTGTATTTTGAATGCCAGCACTATATTAGACAATATTCTGCTGCTATTCATAGGGCTTTCAGATTTTCATTGGCCAATGTTTCTATTGTAAACCATTATTTAAAAAATTTTAGTTTGAATTAAGGGCAGGTTACTATATCAGACCATCATTTTTGCATTCAACAACTTATTGTTGCTATTAGGTGTTGTTGACTTGGTTCTGATTCACTGTAACCCTATGTACAACACAATTATTCTTATGTCTGAGCCCACTGTTGCAGGGCTTCAACAACTTAGAGAACTTGTAAATAAATTAAAAAAATAAAAACCAATGGCGTGTGCTGTTCCCTCCCTGACTTCATTCCCCCTTCTTCTCCTTCTACCGACTCTCCCTTCAACCCTGATAATCTTAAAAGTCTGTTTCATTGGGTATTCTGGGTTTTGTTTGTGTGTTTTTTTAATAACAGTGTTCTCAGACAATGTTCACCCTTTTGTGTCTGACTAATTTAACTCAGCATGAAGTCCTCCAACTCCATCCATGTCACTAGGTGTTTCAGTTCCATCATTATTCTCTAATGCTATGTAGTATTCCATGGAGTGCGTACCACACTTTATTTACCCATTTTTCCACTGATGAGCATTTAGGCAGTTTCTGTATTCTTGCTACTGCAACTAGTGTTAAGATGAGCATTGGTCTGTATGTATCTGCTCTGTTATGTTCATCAAAGGAAGTGTCACAGTGGTTGTACTGCTTTGCAGTCCCACGACATTTCATGAGGGTCCCAATCTCTCTGCTTTTCCTCCCAAACCAAAACCAAACTCTATGTCATTGAGATGATTCTGACTCATGGACACCCTATAAGACACAGTTGAACTGCCCAAGTAAGTTGCTGAGACTACCTCTTTACAGGATAGAAAGTCTCGTCTCAGAGCAGCTGATGGTTGAGAAATCACCACTATGCTGCCAGGGTAGCTCCTGAAGCCGTTTATTTGCAACTAACCACCTCCTGCAGATGCACACCCTGCAGCAGGTATTATTTTCTGTTTGTTTGGGTTTGATCGTTTTTAATCAATGATGGGTTGAGGAAGCATTCCATCATTATTCTGATTGACACCCGAATGTTTTCCTTGGTAAACTCTGCTCATGCTCTCTGCCCTTCCAGTGGGTTATTCATTTTTTTCTTGTTGAAATGGTGAAGTTTTCTGTAGACTTTAGAGATTAGTCCTTTGTCTGAGGCCTTATTACTTCTCACCACCACTCCCTTTTTAAAATTTTCCAATCTGTGATTTCTATTTTTACTCTTTTGGTGTTCAGAGTGTATAGCCAGGTTCTTTTTCCTAATCTGTGTTGTTCTGGAAGCTCCACTAATG
>NW_022106189.1:23654758-23657045 GCF_000313985.2 Echinops telfairi | reverse complement strand
ATTAAATCAAAGTTCAAAAAGGTTGGTATGTGAAATGTAACTCTAATTCAATTTTACACTTGAAGTAAGTTGAGCTTTTTATCATTGTATTATTAAATTTAATGAAAATATTTCTGCTGCTGCTAAAAATAACCACTTATTCTTAGAAAGGATAATTATTGAGAAACTGTACAATTATTTTAAATCTTTTACTTAGTAAATATTATAAACACTACTATGTGTTCATACTTGATATAACTGCTGCCCATTAGAAATTGAATATTAACATTTTTGCTTTTCTTAATATGACATTGTAAAAAATAATATTCAGAATTCTTAAAAGCCCTAAGGTACAGGATACATATACTCTATGTTTGCAAGTTTATATCCCATTTCATTCCTTTTAGTTTCTTTAAATCCACTTTCTTAATTGGCTAATAATTAGTCTCTAGTTTGGTTTAAGAAAGCACAGCTATATTAACATATAAAACTGATTTTAGAGAATCATTGTACATTGGAGTTGGCATCATTAACTGAGATATTAAAACATCTGTGATATTCTTGGACCATTTGCAAATATGCTGCAAAATATTTTATAATTGTTTTTATACAGACTTTTAAAGAAATGCGAATAGTCAATGGCATTCCACATGTGCAAAATAATTGTTCTTAGATTTCCTTTACAACATCTAAATGTTTCACCTCTTATTGTTCTAAAGGCAGTGTGCGTTGCACAGAGGGGTGTCTATAGCTTTCATCTTGATTTATAGAGATGATGATAAAAGTTTAGTTTCACAGCTTGCTGTCCACTCCTCTGGTAGAGTGTAGCCTACAGCATATGTTCAAAGACAGGTTAGCCATAGCTGAATGTAGTTTGATTTCTGTAAACATAGCCTACAGGAGGATCATATTGACTTTATGCTCCAGTTGCACAAGAAAGAAAAGGAAGAATGTTCTAACATGTAATATGCTTTCCAATTAATCCTATGCTTAAGATATTTATTTTATTTTGTTTTTCCCCCCTTAGATATTAGGAAGTTCAAGTTAGACAACACAAAGGTCAATATATGTACTATAAACATATTGATAGAATGTTTAGCTTGAGTGCAAATGTTAAACATTAATTTATTCAGAAAACAATGTTCTTGAATGTGTTCTATATGGTAGATACAATTGTAGGGGGAAGGTCTGCACTGATCCAACTCTTGTCTGACTTATAAACTAGTATGGACAACAGATATATGTGTGCAAATAATGAAAAATTAAACATGTTACAATAGAAAAGTATAAGATACTATGACACCATATAACAACAGGACATTAGGAAAGTGAGGAAAGTTTTCTGAGGAAATTATAAGTAAGCTGAAACTAAAGATTGTAAGGAGCGAGGCAAGCAAAGAGCAGAAAAGGGAATGCTCCCGCCAGAAGACTGAGAATGTGAAAGTGCTGGCAAGCATTGTGTCCTCATTAAACATAAGATTAGAAATATGGTCAGGGCCAGATTTTAGTGTCCCTTGTGCTATTGTTGTGTACCATTGAGTGGATTCTGATTCGTAGACCCTATAGGACAGAGAAGGCAGTCCTGGTGGTGTGGTCAGGTAAATATTGGTTAACTAACCACAAAGTCAATGGTTCAGGTCCACCAGCCACTCTGAGGGAAAAAGATGAGACTTTCTGTGCCAATAAAGATTTGCAGCCTGGAATTCTGTGACACTCACTTTCCCGACATGATTGCTGAAGTCAAAATGGGTGCATAAGCAAATGTGGTGAAGAAAGCTGATGGTATTTGGCTATTAGAAGATATAGCATCTAGGGTCTTAAAGGCTTAAAGTTAAACAAGTGGCTACCTAGCAAGGAAGCAACAAAGCCCACACGGAAGAAGCACCACCAGCCTGTGTGATCACGTGGCACCTACAGGATCAGGCATCAGTCATCAGAAGACCAAAAACAATCATATTGATGCAAAAGAGGGGGGTCGGAGTGGACACCCAGAGCCCAACTGTAGACAATTGGACATCCTCTTACAGAAGGGTCAAAAAGAAGGGATAAGCCAGCCAGGGTGCAGTATAACACTGATGAAACAAACAACGTTTCTCTAGTTCTTTAATGCTTCCTTCCCCCTCCACTATCATGACCCCAGCTCTACCTTACAAATCCAGGGAGGCTGGAGTATATAAACTGGTACAGATAAGAGCTCTCAGCACACAGAATACAGGGCAGGTAAAGCCCTCAGGAACAATAATGGGAGTAGCGATACCAGGAGGGTAGGGGGAAATGGATGGGGGAGAGGAAGAAAAGGGGGAACCAA